>NC_084734.1:34845175-34987675 GCF_033978785.1 Entelurus aequoreus
TCCACCTCCACGATGGGAGGAGACAGCAGCATGGACCTGCCTCAACTTTATTGCATCATTGGGACAATAACTTCTTACAAAAAGTCTAGTTTAGGTTTACAGTTCAAGTACAAATCTGATCTCTATAGTTGCCAATACTGGTTTAGAACCTCCTGTTCAAGGACACTCAGGTTTGTTTACATTTCTAACCCTTTTTCTTAGGTACATATTAGTGTTCTCATGATACCAATACCGGTACCAAAATGTATTTCGGTACTTTTCTAAATAAAGGGGACCAAAAAAAAATAGCATTATTGGTTTTATTTGAACAAAAAATCTTACGGGACATTAAACATATGTTTCTTACTGCGAGTTTATCTGTAAATAAAATAGAGAACACACACTATATTGGTAAATGGGTTATACTTGTATAGCGCTTTTCTGCCTTCAAGGTACTCAAAGCGCTTTGACACTATTTCCACGTTCACCCATTCACACACACATTCACACACTGATGGCGGGAGCTGCCATGCAAGGTACTAACCACGACCCATCAGGAGCAAGGGTGAAGTGTCTTGCTCAAGGACACAATGGACGCCACGCCATCCCCATTGCCAAATGTATTTGGCCACCCATCCAAATGATCAGAATCAGGTGTCCTAATCACTTGGCCCGGCCACAGCTGTATAAAATCAAGCACTTAGGCATGGAGACTGTTTCTACAAACATTTGTGAAAGAATGGGCCGCTTTCAGTGATTTCCAGCGTGGAACTGTCATAGGATGCCACCTGTGCAACAAATCCAGTCGTGAAATTTCCTCGCTCCTAAATATTCCAAAGTCAACTGTCGGCTTTATTATAAGAAAATGGAAGCATTTGGGAACAACAGCAACTCAGCCATGAAGTGGTAGGCCACGTAAACTGACAGAGAGGGGTGAGCGGATGCCGAAGCGCATAGTGCAAAGATGTCGCCGACTTTCTGCACAGTCAGTTGCTGCAAAGCTCCAAACTTCATGCGACCTTCCAATTAGCCCACGTACAGTACGCAGAGAGCTTCATGGAATGGGTTTCCATGGCCGAACAGCTGCATCTAAGCCATACATCACCAAGTCCAATGCAAAGCGTGGGATGCAGTGGTGTAAAGCACGTCGCCACTGGACTCTAGAGCAGTGGAGGCACGTTCTCAAAAGTGATAAATCACGCTTTTCCATCTGAAAATCTGATGGATTAGTCTGGGTTTGGAGGTTGCCAGGGCAACGCTACATTTTGGACTGCATTGTGCTGAGTGTGAAATGTGGTAGAGGAGTTATTATGGTGTGGGGTTGCTTTTCAGGAATTGGTCTTGGCCCCTTAGTTCCAGTGAAAGGAACTTTGAATGCTCCAGGATACCAAAACATTTTGGACAATTCCATGCTCCCAACCTTGTGGGAACAGTTTGGAGTGGGCCCCTTCCTCTTCTAACATGACTGTGCACCAGTGCACAAAGCAAGGTCCATAAAGACATGGATGACAGAGTCTGGTGTGGATGAACTTGACTGGCCTGCGCAGAGTCCTGACCTGAACCCGATAGAAACAGTGGTCCCCAACCACCGGGCCGCGGCCCGGTACCGGTCCGTGGATCGATTGGTACCGGGCCACACAAGAAATAAAAACAAAAACAAAACAATTTTTTTTAAAATTAAATCAACATAAAAAACACAAGATTGAGACACTTGTGATTTAGGGCTATATAAATAAACATTGATTGATTGATTGATTGAAGATACACTTACAATTAGTGCACCAACCCAACAAACCTCCCTCCCCCATTTACACTCATTCACACTCATTCACACAAAAGGGTTGTTTCTTTCTGTTATTAATATTTCTGGTTCCTACATTATATATCAATATAGATCAATACGGTCTGCAGGGATACAGTCCGTAAGCAAACCCCCACCCCCCACCCCCGGTTCGTGGGACAAATTTTCAAGCGTTGACCGCTCCGCAGTTACAAAAAGGTTGGGGACCACTGCGATAGAACACCTTTGGGATGAATTAGAAAGGAGACTGAGAGCCAGGCCTTCTCCACCAACATCAGTGTGTGACCTTACTAATGTGCTTTTGGAAAAATGGTCAAAAATTCCTACAAACACACTCCGCAACCTTGTGGACAGCCTTCCCAAAAGAGTTGAAGCTGTAATAGCTGCAAAAGGTCATATTGGACCCTATGGGTTAGGAATGGGATGGCACTTCAAGTTCATATGTGAGTCAAGGCAGGTGGCCAAATACTTTTGCCAATATAGTTTACTAGACAACTTGACTTTTATTAGTAAGTAAGCAAACAAAGGCTCCTAATTTAGATGCTGACATATGCAGTAACATATTGTGTCATTTTCCATTATATTATTTTGTAAAAATTATTAAGGACAAGTCTTAGAAAATGAATTATTAATCATCATCTTAACATGTTCTATCTACATTTCTGTTAAAATGTAATAATCACTTATTCTTATGTTGTTTAGATGCTTTACATTAGTTTTGGATGATACCAAAATTTGGGTATCAATCCGATACCAAGTAGTTACAGGATCATACATTGGTCATAATTTTAGTCCTCGTGTGTCCAGGGACACATTTCCTGAGTTTATACACATAATAAGATTTTTTTTATAAAGAAATATTTTTTTATGCTAAAAAATATTGACGTAATCATAGTAGTATCGACTAGATACGCTACTGTACTTGGTATCATTACAGTGGATGTCAGGTGTAGATCCACCAATGGCACTTTTTTATGTTGTGAAACATGCTTAGCTATTCCTCATCCTGCAGAGATGATACTTGTAAGAAACGTACTTTATTTGTCACCATGGAGGCGAGGATTAGGGATTTAGAAGTAGCTACAACACTGCAGACCGCGGCTGGACGTTAGCCGCTAGCTAGTTAGCCATGTCTTAAAGCACCTCTCCCGGTGGGCGTTTCAGTGTTATAACTTCACCTTTATCGGTAGTTTTTAAGCCAAAATGCGCCCGTTCTCCCTTTTCTGTCTACACACTGTGTCTGCTTGTAAGTACTCCATGATTGTGCACTGCCGAACATGCTCCTCTGCTCGTAAAACCAGCAATGTGATGACGTGACGACTACGGGGTGGGGGACGGTACATTTTAGAGGTGGTATAGTACCGAATATATGATTCATTAGTATCGCGGTACTATACTAATACCAGTATACCGTAAAACCCTTGTACATATAGAAATAAATTGTTCCAGGGCCAAGCTACTACTATCATAAATATTTTCTGCAGAGGCAATTTTTTGACTAACATAACTGTCATTCAAGTGTAAAAAGATGGTGCTGCTTTTTTCTGTGTTGAATGCTAAATGGATTCTCAATGAGCTGAAGTCTCACAATTTAGATTATTTGAACGTTTTGCAGTTATAGTCTGCTTGCATTGGTTACACCAGGGGTCCCCAAATTTTTTGTTTCGGGGCCGCATTGGGTTAAAAAAATGTGGCTAGGGATTCATCCATCCATACACACACATATATATATATATATATATATATATATATATATATATATATATATATATATATATATATATATATATATATATATATATATATATATATATATATCAAGTCTTTTATTGGGCGCCAAACAATCATCCATGCCACACCCACTTCAAGTCCACTACGTACCCATATCCGCAGCAGGTCTCCAAGGTGAACAGCCTCTGGCATGTTTATATATACAGGTATATATATATAAACAGTATATATATATATATATACTGTATATATCTGTCTAATTTGCAATGAGACAGATTATATAACTGACTTTACCTTACACTGAACAAAAAAAATTCATATGTCCACTGATGTTTAAAAACTCTACTCTCTGAGTGTATTTTACGTTTCCCCAACGATTTCGTCATTTTTTTTCCTCGTGCACAAATTGACTGAAAGAGCGTGCACTTGCTGCGCGCTCTCCTGACAATATGATTTGCCTGAACAGCTAGGAGACCCCGAGAGTAACAAGCGGTAAAAAATGGATTGATGGATGGGCTAGAAAGTACAAATTAAACAAATTATAATTAAAAATAAATAAAAAATATATTTTTTTACTCGGGACTACCCGCGGACCGGATTTTGGACGCTGGCAGGCCGTATCTGGCCCTCGGGCCGTAGTTTGAGGACCTCTAGGTTACATATTTAGTTTATTCCAGTCCTATTTCGTAAAATATGTTTTTCTCAACTGTGGTACGTGTGGGCTGCAGCGGTACTCAGTTATAGTATACTTTTCCACCACCTGTGGCAGTAATGACATCATCAGACAGACAGAGGAAGTTTCTTAAGCCCCAAAAATATGACTTAAGTCAGGGGTCCTCAAACTACGGCCCGCCAGCGTCCGAAATCCGGCCCGCGGGTAGTGCCGAGTAAAAAATGTTTTTTTATTATTTTTGTAATTATAATTTTTTTAATCTGTCCTTTCTAGCCCATCCATCAATCCATTTTCTACCGCTTGTTACTTTATGGGTCCCTGAGCCGCTTAAGCAAATCATATTGTCTAAAAATGCATTTTCCCATCGATATTGTGACGTCATCCTACTCGCACCGCCGGGTCGAACGAGCGCGCGGCAAGTGCGCGCTCTTTTAGTCAATTAGTGCGCGAGGGAGAAAAAATGGCAAAATCGTTGGGGAAACGTAAAATAGACTCAGAGTGTAGAGTTTTTAAACATCAGCGGATATATGACTTTTTTTTGTTCAGTGCAAGGAAAAGGCGGTTTGTCTAATTATATATATATATATATATATATATATATATATATATATATATATATATATATATATATATATATATATATATATATATATATATATACAAACCCCGTTTCCATATGAGTTTTAAAATTGTGTTAGATGTAAATATAAACGGAATACAATGATTTGCAAATCCTTTTCAACCCACATTCAATTAAATGCACTACAAAGACAAGATATTTGATGCTCAAACTCATAAACTTAATAATTAACTTAGAATTTCATGGCTGCAAGATATTTGATGTTCAAACTCATAAAATAATAATTAACTTAGAATTTCGAGGCTGCAACACGTGCCAAAGTAGTTGGGAAAGGGCATGTTCACCACTGTGTTACATGGCCTTTCCTTTTAACAACACTCAGTAAACATTTGGGAACTGAGGAGACACATTTTTGAAGCTTCTCAGGTGGAATTCTTTCCCATTCTTGCTTGATGTACAGCTTAAGTTGTTCAACAGTCCGGGGGTCTCCGTTGTGGTATTTTAGGCTTCATAATGCGCCACACATTTTCAATGGGAGACAGGTCTGGACTACAGGCAGGCCAGTCTAGTACCCGCACTCTTTTACTATGAAGCCACGTTGATGTAACACATGGCTTGGCATTGTCTTGCTGAAATAAGCAGGGGCGTCCATGGTAACATTGCTTGGATGGCAATATATGTTGCTCCAAAACCTGTATGTACCTTTCAGCATTAATGGCGCCTTCACAGATGTGTAAGTTACCCATGTCTTGGGCACTAATACACCCCCATACCATCACAGATGCTGGCTTTTCAACTTTGCGCCTATAACAAGCCGGATGGTTCTTTTCCTCTTTGGTCCGGAGGACACGACGTCCACAGTTTCCAAAAACAATTTGAAATGTGGACTCGTCAGACCACAGAACACTTTTCTACTTTGTATCAGTCCATCTTAAATGAGCTCAGGCCCAGCGAAGCCGACGGCGTTTCTGGGTGTTGTTGATAAACGGTTTTCGCCTTGCATAGGAGAGTTTTAACTTGCACTTACAGATGTAGCGACCAACTGTAGTTACTGACAGTGGGTTTCTGAAGTGTTCCTGAGCCCATGTGGTGATATCCTTTACACACTGATGTCGCTTGTTGATGCAGTACAGCCTGAGGGATCGAAGGTCACGGGTTTAGCTGCTTACGTGCAGTGATTTCTTCAGATTCTCTGAACCCTTTGATGATATTACAGTATTTATTGCCACCTTTCCCAACTTCTTTGTCACGTGTTGCTGGCATCAAATTCTAAAGTTAATGATTATTTGCAAAACAAAAAAATGTTTATCAGTTTGAACATCAAATATGTTGTCTTTGTAGCATTTTCAACTGAATATGGGTTGAAAATGATTTGCAAATCATTGTATTCCGTTTATATTTACATCTAACACAATTTCCCAACTCATATGGAAACGGGGTTTGTATACACATTTTTTTAACCCAATGCGGCCCCCGGGTCAAAAAGTTTGGGGACCCCTGACTTAAGTGGTAAAGTTGTATTTTTATTTGCACTTAAATTAATTGACATTTTATTAAAGAAACTTCTATATTATTATTATTATTATTATTACTTATTAGTTTAAAATGCATTTCTTTTAGCACTGCATAATTGTATGTACATTTATTTTTCATCAGTTTTTGAGTTATTTCTTTTGCGGTCTATTTGATTAGTATTTATTTTTGTAATCAGCCTGATCCAAACCTTGACAATATTTGGGATTAACACATAATTAATAATTAGTTTCATATCAGTTATCCTGTTAACTTGTAAGTAGGTTAAATTTACTCTAATTATTGAATATTATTAGAATCAAGACTAAGATTACTAATTCAGTGTTAATTTTTGAGTGTGTAGTAAAAAAGTTGGGCTCCAGTTTGACAAAACAAAACATGATTTTACCCAACAGAACAGCGACAATGCAAAAATATCAAACATTTAAAAAAATAATTTTGTTCATGAATACTGTACATCTCCTTCGCGACGGGCCCATGCACATCTCTACGAGTGTAACAGGCCAGTAGACTTCAAGAATAGTGCTGGTGGTCCTGGAGATTGCCTTTTGCTTTTAGCTCAGTAGTCAGGACGCTGCCCTTTCACACCGGCAACCTGGGTTTGAGCACCGCTCGGAGCAGTTGGAAAAAACAATGCGGCCGACAGAGCGAGTACACAATCGCTACACACAAAGCAGAGCTATCTATGATTGACAGCGATGCACACCAATCATTGCATTTAAATTAAGGGGCCCCTGGGTTTCAACCCAGGTGAGCATGCTCCTAGGTCAAAAATGTCAGACAAGATGTAGGTATGTTGATGTTATTTTTTACCCTAACATATTTCAACTGTCATCTGCAGTCTTCTTCGGAAGGGTCACCTGACCAGTGTGATGTGTCGCCATCAGCTGCGTGGACAACCATGACCCCCTCCAACCCACACCAGTTGAAACACGTCAAGTTAAAAAATGACATGTACAGTACATCCCTAAATCTTATCTGACTAAATAACATTTTTAAAAAGTCTTGAATACAGACAGTAGCCGGATCACTCCTATTATTACCTGCAAGTTTCCTAACTTAAAAACTTTTTGAGTTATTTTGCCATCTAACTGACTGACAAAACAACAGTTATATGTTTCCTCCACCATAACTTTATGGCGGAGGAAATAAAAAGACAGACTGAACCTCTTCAAGCTGCTTGCATTGGTGCTAAGTGGTCAGACCCGAAGGCACGGTGGTTAAAAAGTCAGTCAGATGAAAACCAAAGCTATTTTCCCCCTAGGAAGTAATGTAAATGTAAATATTCTGTTTCAAACACTCAACAATACTAACATAACCACATTTTATGGAGAATAGTTGTAGTTTTACATGCAAAAATCAATGTAAAATGCATGGAACATTTACCATCACTTTTACCTTTATTGAAGACTTGTTGGTAAAGATGTTGATAAGCGCATAGGGAGTAAGTTATCTCTCGCCTTCAATAGTGTTTCTCACCTTCTTTATCAATTGCGTTCTTTGGCCCAATGGTGGATTGCTTTGCAGTCGTACTCAACAAAAATAGAGACTGAGTCCATGTACACAATGCAGGTCAATTCTGATTTTATTGCCAATACGTGACATGTATCATTTTTTAATGTCATTGTAAACAACAATTCAGATATTTTCAAATCTGACCCAGGCCTCTTTTGTTTATGGATATGGATATGAATCAGAGTTTGTTTACAAGTTAGAATGCATAGAAAAAAGCAGTTAAGAATACAAGTTCTTGTCTCACATAAAGTTTGTGAATGGAAAAGTGTAGTTCCCCTTTAAAGTCAGTCCCTCCATAATTTTGCGGGCTTTTTATGTGATTGTTTTGGCCAAAAATGCCTAAATCCATAAGCATGATTTTCAGAAAGTTGTGGCAAGTGTTTTTTAACAACATTATATCAACTTGTAAGTTATTGAATTAGTTAATGTATTAAGTGTTCTGTATAACCTTAACCTCAAAAAGCACGGGATTTCACCAACAATGTGAAAACAAATACTGTATTGATGTTGTACTCCTTTTATACCACTCAGACTTAAAAGTAGACACTAAGTGGCAGTAAAAGTACATACTCAGAGCTCTTTGTCAATTTACTGTACTGTTTTAATTGATACTAATAATAACTAATTATAACATCACCTAAGGCTTCCTCATTGTCCCCTGTCTGCACTGTCGTCCACAAGTTGCAAACTTAGTGTAAGTTTTGCTCATGAAAAGCATTTGTCCAAATTAAACATTCATTAATGTTCCAACACATTTACCCCCGCATTTTTAGAGCATTTGTTAACTGTTTAGAGTGATGTATAGCGCAAACTTTTCTTGGTAAATGAGAGCCGATGAGAGATAATCATCACACATCAAGATCTGTAACATGCATGCTGCATCTTCGCTTAGTCAGCATTGTAAATTAAAATATGAATGAATCAAGGTAAATATATATATATATATATATATATATATATATATATATATATATATATATATATATATATATATATATATATATATATATATATATATATATATATATATATATATATAATATATATATAATATATATATATAAGTGAAGTGAATGTTTATACATTACCCAGAAGACTTAGCGCCTTAGACAGGAACAAGAAGTAGGTCTGAGCTGTGCGGGAGGACAACAATTGTGTCGTTCAATCATTAAGATGTGGTATAATGTATATAACATAAGATTTGATTAGGCCGTTGACGTGCACGTTTTAAGGCTGCTCACAGACAAATTAGATTGGAAAAATGACATTGATTATCCAAAATGTGCGGGGAAGTTGCGGGCATTGGACACAGTTGCGAGGCTGCACAAAATTGGCAGAGATCAGTAAAATTTGCGTGAATTGACGCCACCACGACATGCGAAATCTGGGAGGGACTGTAAAGTACGCTGAAGTACACAAGTACACAGGCATACATTTAACAAAAAACACATAGGGTTAAGCTTTTTTTGTCTACAATACTTGTAAAAATGTAAAAGTTCATGAAAACATCATACTGTACTTTATGTCCAACTTTGGATTTCGATGAACGACTAAGGCTGCAAGCCATGTTCTACTGTGACTTTTTATATGGGAACTGCACTTGGAATTTTTTTATATCATTCACAAACATGAAAGACATGATGACGGATGTATTTTTTTTTTTTATGCATTGTAACTCCAAAAGTCCACTTACAACGGAGCCAATAGGAGGTCATTCATTCTGCTCATAAAATCCAATAAATAACTATTCAAAAAGTGCCAACAATACTCCATTTACATTTTGTGACTTGAATATTAACCAAGTATTAGTGCTATTGTTATTATAAGCGCTAACGCAGACAAACTATTTATGGTGGCGCCGCGATCACAAGCTTGTGTTCCTACGTTGACATGATCGGCTGATCAGCTGCTTTCTTGTTTCCTTGCACGTGGAACATTTTTTGTAGTTCCTAAATCATGCATCTCACCTGGATAATAGAAGGAAGAGGAACCATTGGTCAACTTTGGCATCCAGTTTAGACCTGAGAAATGGCGAGACTGACACATAGAGACACTTGGTTCCACCCCCCTTTTATTCGCGAGGATTATCAGTCATTCTTCATCTTATCGTGAATATAATAAGATTCTAGCAGACATTGTACAGTAAGTGAGTTTTTATTATGTTTGTTGGCTCTCATGAAGTCTGAAGTGAGTAATAAACAGTGATGTTAAAAAAAAAAAGCAAAATGTTGTGTTGCATTTCTTAAATTAATGCGCCGCCTATGCTTAAAATGAGCAAAATATGTAAATATTAAATATGACTATAAATGTGCCCGTTATTACATTACATATGCTTCATGTACAGTACAGGCCAAAAGTTTGGACACACCTTCTCATTCAATGGGTTTTCTTTATTTTCATGACTATTTACATTCTAGATTGTCACTGAAGGCATCAAAATTATGAATGAACACATGTGGAGTTATGTACTTAACAAAAAAAGGTAAAATAACTGAAAACATGTTTTATATTCTAGTTTCTTCATTGATTACACTCTTGGCATTCTCTGGATGAGCTTCAAGAGGTAGTTACCTGAAATGGTTTTCACTTCACAGGTGTGCTTGAAGCTCATCAAGAGAATGCCAAGAGTGTGCAAAGCATTAATCAGAGCAAAGGGTGGCTATTTTGAAGAGACTAGAATACAAAACATGTTTTCAGTTATTTCACCTTTTTTTGTTAAGTACATAACTCCACATGTGTGCATTCATAGTATTGATGCCTTCAGTGAATCTACAATGTAAATAGTCATGAAAATAAAGAAAATGCATTGAATGAGGAGAAGGTGTGTCCAAACTTTTGGCCTGTACTGTATATAACACCTTAATGGAGGTATTTGGATGTTTTTAAAGGCTTTATAGGCATAATAGAGCGGCTCACAAGCTCCATTGTAAGCGGACTGTTGATTGCATTTATTTACTATTCAGAATAAATATAAAAATAAACTAATGATTGTGAATAAGAGGCACAATTCCCACAAAAGTACAGTTCCCCTTTAACAGGAAGTTAAATAAGTGTACTTAGTAGTATCCATCCGCTTCCACTCACAAAGTAACTTTCAACACATCGTGCCAGTTAGGAGGGTAAAGTGCAAGGACAAGGAGGAGGAGGGAAGCGGGTCAAGTCTCAAATGGCAAACTGGCGCCTCTGTCCCCTCTGATGTAATTGATATCAGGCACCCAAAATCCTCTGTTTGGCCTCTCACATCATTCCGCACCAATGCCACCAGGGGGAAGGAGGGCAGGCCATCATTGGACAGGATGAGCACCTTGCTGTTGGAAGTAATTTAGTGCATCATCTTGTTTCAGCGTCTTTGGCTTGTGCATGGATAAGAGGTATTTCCCTCGAGAGCTGACCTTTCTGCTTCCGGTGTCGCAACATCTCCAAGAGAGCAAATATACGAGAGATATTTCGGATTGAATGCGATGCAGGCAGCATTGGCGGGCGAGGTGAACAAAGCGATAGAGTCAAAAGAGGAAGTGAGGAGGGGGTTCAGTCTCCTGGGTGGGCCTGGAATCAAAGCGGAAAAGTAATAATAGAGTGGAGGAGATTGATGATCACCTCTGAGCTTAATGTGTACACCAGGGAGACGGAGACGGACTAAAATAGCTTATGAAAAAGATTTTGCACGTCCTTTTTTGCCTTGGCTTGTTGACTCAAAAAACACGCAACATGCGGCCATAACTTTACATCTATTACTTATGTCCCTATTGAGGTCTGTACGCCAAAAAACAAAAGATGCTATCATTTGTTGTCATAGTGATGTCGGTGGAAATGTTGAAAACAAAGTGTAACATTTTCCCTCTCTTTCCACAGAGTGGCAGTGACACGGGGCAACAGGTGGGGAAAAAAGGGGGTCAGAGGGGGACGAAGAAAGACAAAAAGTCAGGACCTGGCCGCGTATGGAAGGACGTGCTGCTAATTAGCCGCTAGAGTGTCAAAGGTCAGTGTGGTTGTCTGATGTCACCATTAAGGGATGGCTTCCAGATGTTGTGTTCTTGTCTTCTTTAATGTGCAACTTAAACACTTCATCTGTTTACGCCCAAAATCCATTAATTGCTCTTAGCTTGCTAGCTTATTGTTTTACAAGTCAAGCTAATGACAACTCGAATGTTCGAATGCTTTTACCACTTTTCAGAGCTGTATCCCAAATTCTCTCTTTACAGAAATAATAATGTACTGCCGAATTAATTTAGTGTTTGCCCTTCCCTGGTAATTGAGTAATAGTTTTGTCTTTATACAATTGACACATTAACACATAATGGTTAAGTGGGACACCCAATATGTGTACATATGTACACATTGAGTTTTCTTTATATATATATATATATCTATTTATATTATATGTGTTTGTGTATGTATATATGTATATGTAAATAATATACATAAATAAATAGTAGAAGGAAAACAAAATCACATTCATATATTAAGACATTTTTGTGCCATGTCAGCGCATCAACTGGAATTAAATCTTACGTGATATGAAATGTATATTGTATATGTATATTTAAATGTCTATATATATAGATGTATATGTACTGTATATGTATATATGTATGTGTATTTATGTATATTTGAATATGTATGTACTGTATGTATGTATATGTGTGTGTATATATATATATATATATATACATATATATATAGATATATATATATATGTATATATATATATATATATATATATATATATGTATACATATATAGATGTATACATCTATATGTATATATAGGTAAATATATGTATATATATCTATACAGTATATATGTATACAGTATATATGTGTGTATATGTATACTGTATATATGCATATATCTATATGTGTATATATACAGTATATATGTGTGTGTGTGTGTATGTATATATACAGTATATATGTGTATATATGTATATGTGTGTGTGTGTATATATATATATACCGTAATTTCCGGACTATAAGCCGCTACTTTTTCCCCTCGTTCTGGTCCCTGCGGCTTATACAAGGGTGCGGCTTATTTACGGCCTGTTCTTCTCCGACACCGACGAAGAGGATTTCGGTGGTTTTAGTACGCAGGAGGAAGACGATGACACAATGATTAAAGACCGACTTTTCATATACCGGTAGGCTGGTTATTTTGATAACGTACAGGCGAGCACTTTGTATTACTTTGCACCGTTGTATTATTTGTACTCTGCACGAATGCTGTTCGCCATGTCAAAGATGTGAAAGTTTGATTGAATGATTGAAAGATGTATTGTTAATAAATGGGATGCTTTGGGTTCCCAAACAGTCATCTCTGTCCCGACAATCCCCTCCGTGGTAGCAGGAACCCCTATATACTACGGTAATTACACAACAAAACCCTGCGGCTTATAGTCGGGTGCGGCTTATATATGGAGCAATCTGTATTTTCCCCTAAATTTAGCTGGTGCGGCTTATAGTCCGGAAATTACGGTATATATATATATATACGTATGTATATATATATGTATATATATATATATATATATATTAGGGTTGTGAATGATAAACCGATGCAACCGAGTATTCGGTTCAACAAGTGAGCGATTAGATTGCATCGGTAGCAGACTCCTCAATCAATGCGAATAATCCATGAATTCCTAGCTAAATCGGTTATAGAGTCATGGATCGGTTATCGCTAGACTTTGCATGGGTTGGCTAGATTACAATATGCGTCAGCGTCTCTAAAACAACGCGAGAGCTGAAGCTACTCGCCAAACACGGTAGCCGCCTAGCTGGTATTAGCACGAGTGATAAACAAGAGACAACACGGAAAATGAATGTGGAGGAGAACGAAAGCGTCAGTCTGACCGAAGGTGATAATGGACCGAGAAAGATTTTCAAAAAACCCACTACAGTGGTGGAAAGAGCAGCAGGACTTGCCACTGCTGTCATCTCTGGCTAAAAGACACCTCTGCAACCTGTTGTGCCGGGAAACGCACCCCTGCCGTAAAATGCACCCCCTTACGCGGGATTGCGCTGACGTCACTCGTCTCGAAAAGTATATCTAAACTCGGCTGTAATGACCGAAGTGGCTGAAATCGCCTCTTTTAAATCGCCTCTTTCGGCATAAAAAAGTACATAAAGTGAAATAATCCAAGTTTTCTTTACTTGTGGATGGATTACAAATTGTGAGCCTTAAATTATTTCGCCGTCATTCAAGTGGCTGAAATCGCCTCTTTCGGCATCAAAAAGGACATCAAGTGAAACACACGGAATCTGAACGTGTGTTCAGTACTGTGGGAGACATTGTTTCCACAAAACGTAGTCTGCTCAAACATGAGCATGTGGATCAGTTGATTTTCCTTAAAAAAAAAATCTGCCCTCCAAAAAAGCAGAGGACAGTGATGATGAAAATGCACAGGCATATTGTAAGTGAACTACTGCTTTTTGACCTGGGAAACGGTACCTCACACACAGTAGTTTGATTTTTCTTTTTACATATGTATTTATTTTCTCTATTCTTTTACACAAAGCACTTGTCACTATGCTCATTGTTGCCACATTTTGAGATGTGTACTAGGTGTACGTAACTTGTTTACATTGTAATGTTTCACCTTTGTTACCTACCTCTAGTGTTCATTGTTACCTACCTCTGGTGTTCAAAACACTATATGCTCAGGTTGAAATATTGAATCTTTGTTACCTACCTCTAGTGTTCAAAACTATGCTCAGGCTGAAATATTGCACTTTGTTGTTACTATTCTGTGCTACTTTTACCTCTGGAGTTCCCATCCTACAATTCAGCCAGAATTTTTTTGGTCCATGTCTAAAGATAAATACATTGACGTGTGATTTTGTTATTCTGTTTTTTTTTGCCAGTGCCGTAAGGCCACAATGCTTGGGGATTTGGAGTCTTGAATATTAACCGTCAAATCGAATCGTATCGTTCGGAATCGAATCGAATCGAATCGGTCTGTAATAAAAGGATATCGTTTTTTAATCGAATCGTAACCTGTGTATCTAGATGCATATCGAATCGTTTATCAGAGAGAGATGTGCAACCCTAATATATATACACTACCGTTCAAAAGTTTGGGGTCACCCAAACAGTTTTGTGGAATAGCCTTCATTTCTAAGAAGAAGAATAGACTGTCGAGTTTCAGATGAAAGTTCTCTTTTTCTGGCCATTTTAAGCGTTTAATTGACCCCACAAATGTGATGCTCCAGAAACTCAATCTGCTCAAAGGAAGGTCAGTTTTGTTGCTTCTGTAACGAGCTAAACTGTTTTCAGATGTGTGAACATGATTGCACAAGGGTTTTCTAATCATCAATTAGCCTTCTGAGCCAATGAGCAAACACATTGTACCATTAGAACACTGGAGTGATAGTTGCTGGAAATGGGCCTCTAAACACCTATGTAGATATTGCACCAAAAACCAGACATTTGCAGCTAGAACAGTCATTTACCACATTAGCAATGTATAGAGTGTATTTCTTTAAAGTTATCTTCATTGAAAAGTACTGTGCTTTTCCTTAAAAAATAAGGACATTTCAATGTGACCCCAAACTTTTGAACGGTAGTGTATATATATATATATATATATATATATATATATATATATATATATATATATATATATATATATATATATATATATATATATATATATATATATATACGTATATATATATATATATATATATATATATATATATATATATATATATATATATATATATATATATATATATATATATATATATACGTATATATATATATATATATATATATATATATATATATATATATATATATATATATACGTATATATATATATGTATATATATATATATATATATATATATATATATATATATATATATATATATATATATATATATATATATACATACGTATATATACTATATATATCTTATTCACCATTTGATTGGCAGCAGTTAAAGGGTTATGTTTAAAAGCTCATACCAGCATTCTTCCCTCCTTGGCACTCAGCATCAAGGGTTGGAATTGGGGGTTAAATCACCAAAAATGATTCCCGGGCGCGGCGCCGCTGCTGCTCACTGCTCCCTTCACCTCCCAGGGGGTGATCAGGGGGATGGGTCAAATGCAGAGGACAAATTTCATTACACCTAGTGTGTGTGACAGTCATTAGTACTTTAACTTAACTTTAACTTTACACATACAAACTGTAGCACACAAAAAAGCCCATTTAATAAAAAAAACTTTATTATGGTCTTACCTTTACTTATAAATGAAGTCCATGCGCCGCTCCTTCTGAACAAAAGCATCGATAACTTGTTTATAGAAGTCTTCCTTATCTTTCTTCAGTTTTAAAAGTCCCTCTGTCTCGATGGAGATCTTTCTTTAATTATTACCTCCTGCTTCGAATGAAAGTCCAGTTTAGAAAACTGTTTTATTTTAGATATGTAATCCTCTATGTTAAAAGTCCAGGCGATGGGGAAAAAATAAACAATCGCTAACTGTTTGCTTGTTGTCACTTATTCTGCAGCCGAGTAGTCACAAAATTGATCCCTGGGATCACTAGCGCCCTCTACCACCATGAGGCGGGATTACTGTGAGCCTCAGCCAGTACGTCTTCGCAGCAGTTTTATGATTGCTCAGCACAAGAAATACGTTACACACATACAGTTGTTGACAAAATACACTGTACATTATATACCTCAGCTAACTAAATTATGGAAATGTATAATATAATTCATATAGCAATACGGTCTCACTGCACAGCAGGCCAGCAGTTAGCCGAGTCATTGCGCAATCCTTGGTGAGGCTCAACGGGCTGCTGACTCACTGCAAGTCTCTTCTCAGTATTTGAACGGCAAATGTGAAAATTCAGAGATTTTGAATACAAATAATCTAAAACTGGTGAAGTTAAATGGAAAATAACTTTATAGTATAATCACTGGATACATATAACAATTTAATTATTTTTTTGTCTTTTTAAATTTTTTTTCTTTCCATGATAGCACGTGAGGCCCCGCCTCACTTGCCTCCCCTGACTGCACGTCATTGATATATATATACACAATATATGTATATGTATACTGTATGTATATATACATATATATGTATGTATATATGTATATCCATCCATCCATCCATCCATCTATTTTCTACCACTTGTCCCTTTCGGGGTCGCGGGGGGTGCTTGAGCCTATCTCAGCTGCATTCGGGCGGAAGGCGGGGTACACCCTGGACAAGTCGCCACCTCATCACAGGGCCAATACAAATAGACAGACAACATTCACACTCACATTCACACACTAGGGCCAATTTAGTGTTGCCAATCAACCTATCCCCAGGTGCATGTCTTTGGAGGTGGGAGGAAGCCGGCGTACCCGGAGGGAACCCACGAAATGGAAAACATGCAAACTCCACACAGATTGTACTCAGGACCTTCGTATTGTGAGGCACATGCACTAACCCCTGTCACACCGTGCTGCCCGTATATATGTATATGCATATAATATTTGACATGCATATGTATTAGGGCTGTGAATCTTTGGGTATCCCACGATTCGATTCAATATCGATTCTTGGGGTCTTGATTCGATTCAAAATCGATTTTTTTTTTCAATTCAACACGATTCTCGATTCAAAAACGATTTTTCCCCGATTCAAAACGATTTTCTATTCATCCAATACATAGGATTTCAGCAGGATCTCCCCCAGTCTGCTGACATGCAAGCAGAGTAGTAGATTTTTGTAAAAAGCTTTATAATTGTAAAGGACAATGTTTTATCAACTGATTGCAATAACGTAAATTTGTTTTAACTATTAAATGAACCAAAAATACTTATTTTATCTTTGTGAAAATATTGGACACAATGTGTTGTCAAGCTTGTGAGATGCGATGCAAGTGTAAGCCACTGTGACACTATTGTTCTTTTTTTTTTAAAAATGTTAAATGTCTAATGATAATGTCAATGAGGGATTTTTAATCACTGCTATGTTGAAATTGTAACTAATATTGATACTGTTGTTGATAATATTCATTTTTGTTTCACTACTTTTGGGTTTGTTCTGTGTCGTGTTTGTGTCTCCTCTCAATTGCTCTGTTTATTGCAGTTCTGAGTGTTGCTGGGTCGGGTTTGGTTTTGGAATTGGATTGCATTGTTATGGTATTGCTGTGTATTGTTTTGTTGGATTGATTAATTTAAAAAAAATAAAAATAAATATTAAAAAAATTTAAAAAATTTTTTTAAAAATGAGAATTGATTCTGAATCGCACAACATGAGAATCGCGATTCGAATTCGAATCGATTTTTCCCCACACCCCTAATATGTATATATGTATATGCATGTAAATGATTAGAGGTGGAACAGTTCACAAAATCCCCGGTTCAGATCCACCACGGTTTTTGGTTTGGTTCAGTATACATGTTGATCATTTTTAACACCCAGGAATTTCATACATCTATATCCATCCATCCATTTTCTACCGCTTGTCCCTTTCGGGGTCGTGGGGGGTGCTGGAGGCTACCTCAGCTGCATTCGAGCGGTAAGCAGTGTACACCCTATGTTTTTGTTAAATCAATTTTGTCATGCAATTATGTACAACCTGAAAGAATGAGGCAGTTTGCCTTTTAATGCATCATTAAAGCTGCTTGAGGCATTGCTAATTTCAACATGCCTTTCATTTATTGACAAAAACAATTCTATTTAACTGTCACCAAAATAGAGAGGAACAATTTTACATTCCCTTAAAAATTACATATTTAAAATACTGTATGTCTATTACCAGCTCCAAATAAATGAAAATGAAAATCAAGCTAAATTTAAATTTAAATGACCAAGCGTGTCACCAACTTAGCGAAGCATTTCAAGCGAATCACTGCTAGTCTGCACCATACTCAAGCAGAATGAGTCCAACACCAGCCAAGAATGTTAGAATGATATCTAAACAGTGGACGTTTATCCATGAAAATATGGGAAAGCTGCTGATGGTGTGTTTGACGGAGAAGCAGCTGCAAGGAGATACCTTAGAAGTTTGCTCTCCAAGGTAAACTGTCAGAAAGCACCTGTAAAAAATCATTTAGGCTATATTCTGATAAAATAAACACAATTAAATGTTTTGAAGACCACAACCAAATGTTTTTTTTTATGTAAAAAAAAAATCATAACATGACCCAGTAAAAGGGGAACTGCACTTTTTTAGAAATGTTGCCTATTGTTCACAATCCTTGTGACAGACAAGAAGATAACGTTTTTTTTGCAATCTAATTTGTAATAATCGGGCTCGTTCTAGGTGGCTAGCAATGCAGTTAATGGGACCAATGCATATTGCCTCTAAATCACTTTGAAAATGCATCTAAAAACCACCAACAATACATCATTTACGTTCCGTAACCTGTATAATAATCAAGCTGTTGCAACATTGTTATTGAAAGAGCAAACACTGAGGAACTCTTTTTCTAGCGTAGTAACACTTCGTCTTGCGACGGCATGCTACAGCATTAGCCGTAAGCTAGCTACAGCAAGAGGTAAGCTAGCTACTGCGTCAACAGCTGAATGGCTGTAATGCAAAACACTGCGATAGGACAGCAATCTGTACTGACTGAAAAACATGAAAGTATTAGACCACATTTGTTTTGTTTATACACGGTGATGTGCTGTATGTATGATAATCAATATTATAGTGACTCTGTTGATGGTTATTTGTCTGTTTGGTCCAGCTGGCTGGGAAAGTTTTTTTTCCAGTCGAATTTGGGTAAGCACGCCATTTATGTTGGCATAGCTTGGCTCCAAGTTCCACATTTGCACAGTCAAGTCACACCGACATCACTTTTTTGGCTTCCGTCTGTTCCAACGATTCAGTCTCTTATGGTGCTCGCGTCTAGAAGCAGTAGTTCATCCTCTGTATATTCAGCTTCAAAAAGATAAGGTTGTGAATCCTCATTTGTCCGAAAATAGTCGTCTTCGTTGTCTCTTACCAAGTCTGCCATAATTAGAAAACGCTCGGGTTTGTTTCCAATAGTAGGAACACACATTTGTTGCAGGAAGTCGGAAGTGCACTGCCATTGAAACGCAAATAAATGCTCTGAGGAATTAGTTCAAACAATGCTTAAAAAGACCAAAATACAGTAAATATTGTACATATTACATATTGTTACGAACGCGTCTGTTACTACATTATATGTAGATATGCAGTGTGTATATAAAACATTGATGGAGGGTTTTGAAGTTGTCTTAGAGGCTACAATGGTGACTCCCATTAGCCGCATTTTGCAAGCGCTTTTTTTTATCATCTTCAGAATCCTAAAAAAAAAAAAAAAATGTGTGTTGAAAATGATTGTCTCTCATGATGATTGCGAACAATAGGCAAAATCCCGAAAAAGTGCAGTTCCCCTCAATATTGATTTCAATTAATTTCAATAGGGTATGTTAATTTGAAATACACGTTTTTGCGTTAAGAGCTCTGTCATTTGAAGTATTGATGCTTATTGATAGTTCCAAATGAAATGAAAATGCAAATCAAGCTAAATTTGAATTATTTTCAGCTAGGCTATAGGCAAGAGCTGCAGGTATTTAGAACAGTATTTACATTTTCAAATGTATATTGGGTATGAAACTGAGCGATACGGAAGTTTAATTTGACACAATTAAATTGGGACATTCCAGCCGTTTATCTTTTTAGAGTAAATAAAACAAGGAAAAGACATAGAGTATATTTCCTTCTTTAATACTGGAAAACATCCCACAAGTTGTCTGTGTCACTGGGAATTAAACTGTGAATAAACAAGAACATGAAAAATGGAAATAAAGCAGTTGCTTGGGAGTCTGTAAAAGAAATAACAACTGTAATCTCTGAGTGAAGCCGGGGGCGAGAAAAACATCATCCATCTTTGTCCTAGCACTCCAGCTCTCTGTCCATTATCGCAGCCACACACCCCGCAACCCCCCACCCCTCGCCCTCTTTGCTCCCCCAGCACACACATTGCTTCTTCTCGGTTCAAGTCCATCTGAAGAGGCAGAACATCAAACTAAAACAACAAAAAGCGAGGTTGCGGAGAGTGCAAATACCCAGCGGGGAGTGTAGGGGTACAGGATGCTGTGGACAATAAGAGAGAGTTATGAACATGTTTATTGCAGTGGAAATATTATTATTAAAAATAATTAAAAACAAAAGAGAACACAGTCCTTTCTGATACTTGGTGACAAGAACATCCGACGGGAGGAGGGATTCCTGCAAAATAAGACTAATATTCAGACACAGCGTGGGTTAATGGCCTGGAAGTCTTCTTTTCTACAGTATGATGGAGTTTATTGTCTGGAATGTGTACACACACACACACACACACACACACACACACACACACACACACACACACACACACACACACACACACACACACACACACACACACACACACACACACACACACACACACACACAGACATTTATCTGCATATAGCATGTGATGGATAAATGTAAAAGTTGTCGGTTAAGTTAAAAGTGTGGATGGTGACAAGAACGCCCAAAAGTAATCTTGAACAATGTTTGAAGGGAATGTTTTGCATCAGCATGATGATGGCAAGCGATATATGTCATTTGCACACTTTTTAAAAAAAAATAATATTTATTTATTCATTTGATAGGGAAATCATAATACAGGTACTGAGAAAACAGACACTTTTTTTTTTCTTCTCCCCCCCCCAAAACAAATAAATAAATAATCAAAAAATAAAATAAAACATAATAATAAATAAATATATATACAAAAATAAAATAAGAATAATGTAAGTAAAAGCTAGTAGCGAGGTAGAGCATGATTCAGCTTCCAGTCTGCACCAACTCAATTCAGGTTTGTGGATCCAAGAAATAATTTTATGTACTGTATGTTGGCTTCCCAATAGTAAAATCTTAAATTAGGGAGTGACAAACCACCTACAGACCTGTGCCTCTGTAAAAAGTATTCTTTTTTGCGCAGGTTTGCCGAATGTTGTGGCCGGTCGAGAGGTGTATATACAACATAAAAATCAGACACAAACAAGATGTGACGGAGCGTCAATAGTTGTCCATTCTAGCTCCTTTGGAAATAATTTGTTTGAGGGTCAGTATAAACGTTTGGGTAACTGTACAGGCAATGTTCTTGGTCATATCTGTCCATCCATTTTCTACTGCTTGTCCATATCTGGGTTAAGGCAGGGTACACCCAACACAGACAGACAACCATTCACACTCACATTCACATTTAGTGTTGCCAATCAGCCGGACAGAACCTACGTAGTCACGGGGAGAACATGCAAACTCCACACAGCCAGGACCTTCTCGCTGTGAGGCACGAGCGCTAACCACACTGTGACACCGTGCTGTCTAGTCATATTCATTAAATATTCAAAATGTAAAAAAAAAACAAGTTAGACTGTTAAAATACAATAACAACAATCTGTGAAGTAAAGTGTAAGGTAAATGTTCAGTTCAGTTCAGTTTCAGTTTATTTGGAACATGCATACGATACAATGTAATGCGCCACATATTTCCAGTTGTTTCATTACAGCACGTCTGAAAAGGAGTAGGAAGAAGCAGAGCTTCATTAATCCTACCCCTTTTCATTCCATAGCAATTCTATCCCATTTCCTTGTTCTCTGTAATAGAACAGTGAATGAATAAATAATAAATAATTAATATAACATAGTAAGTAAACAAATATTAAATACATAACTAATCTTTATCTCAAAAGAAAAAAAAAGTGTTCATGATGTTCATCATAATTCTTGCTCTGTGAACTTTGTGAACACTTGTAGTTTAAACAGTCTATTAAACTGAATCATATTGTTGCTTTGTTTAATTTATTTGGTTGATCCGTTCCATGATTTAATTCCACATACATATATACTAAAGGTATTAGGTGTTGTACGCGCATTCAAATGTTTTAAATTAGATTTTCCTCTAAGGTTATATTTCTCCTCTTGTTGAGAAGAATTGTTGTACATTCTCGGCTAGCAGGTTATAGTTTGCTTTGTACATAATTTTAGCTGTTTGCAAATGCACCAAATCGTTTAATTCCGATTGAAATGATAATCAGGGAGGTCTTCCTCCCCTGACCTAAACCCTATTGCGAGATTATGGACCCCTTTTGAACACATTTTCAAGCCAAACTTCAATTTTACCTCCTTAAATAGTCCTTTTTGAGTTTTTTAACATTTGGTATTGAACAAAAGTTATGTAGTTCTAAGGAATAATTTTTTTTAAAAGTCAAATAATTGTGTACACAGTGTATTCGTGTGCATCACTGGGTGGTAGTTTTCCAGAGCACTGCTCTCTGTCACTCTGAGCGAATCTTCAGTTTATAAACAAAAGAGTGGGACACTGCTCAGTTTTCTATCTCCCATTGAAGCGTTTGTGTGTGTGAGCCTCCTGCACTCCACTAAAACCTGGACTGCATCCCCTCTGCTTCTCCTCTTACTCCTCTTCATCCCAGTTTGCCCACTTGAGCCTCTGGTGTGTCTGCTTGGCTAAAGCTGTAAAGTCTAGCCACATCACAGAGAGTCAAAATAGTCACGCATAAACAAACTTTTACAACTAAGATACACACAAACAGTTGATATGTTGCAAGTGTGTTTGCTTGACACAAAAACAAATAAAGTGTCAGTTTTCTTATGCCAAACCTTTCATATGATTGGGACTTTAAAGGAAATGTTCCTACAAATGCAGCCCGCATTCGATTAACAAAAGCACAGAAACTAAGTAAGCCGTTAGTGGTGGGAAAAACTATTAATATGTCAATGTATCGCAATACTTTTTCTAACAATATGATATAGATTTTTATGTATTAATATACATTTTTTATTTCCTTTAACGTCATGTTTTGGGCTGATTTTAAATACAACTTTTGCTCAGTAAAGTAGGTAAGTCAATTTTATTCATACATCACATAAAGTGCTTCACATGGATAAAATACAAACAGTACAATCAAAATAAGCATATTGCATGATGCAATAACAGAGACATTGCAAATTAAATAATACATATGGTAGTAAAAATAAATAATAATAATTGATATGTGAAATAATAAAAATGATAACGGAATATTACTGACACACTCTTAAATGTGTTTTTAGTTTAAGAATGTCCACAGAAGGGGCAGCTCTCAGGTCATGAATGTGGTGTTAGTTATGAGCAAGGCAGTGCAAGGAGTCAACAGATAAAAAGCAAAGGACATTTTTGGACATTTAAAGGGGTTGTACAATGCAAAACTCACATTTATTGCCGGTAGTTCCTCTGCACTAGCACTTATAGCAGACCTGGGCAAATTGCGGCCCGTTAAGCTTTTCAATCTGGCCCGCCGGACATTCCCAAGTCATTTTGCTAGATCTCTAAGATGGAAACTGTAGCTGCCATTATGATGTGCAGTGATGTTTTCAAATGACCGTAAGTCTTTCAATGGTTGGAATTTGTGCTTTTGCATAATATACTAGTTACTATGGTAATCTAATTAGTTACTATGGTAATCTAAGTCACAGCAGCTCAGACGAGGCACCAAGCAGTGTGGGTGGGGAGCGTTTCCACAGAGTGTTTCCAGAGCAACCAGCCTGAAATGCGGGTGTCAGGGACAGACGCGGAAGGAGATTTTTACAACGAAGTTCTAAAGCATAGTGATGTATCAGATTGTAGGTGAGTTGTTTTTTTTTACCCTTCGCATTCATATTTTGCTGTGTTTGTTGCATTTTTCTTGTGTTTCGCTTGATTGTAAAATATGTGGCTCGAGGGAGGGGGGGTGTTGTGACGTTCATACGTTGTCAATATTCAGTGTTTTATCGTTCATAGATAATATTGTAAATCCCACATTCTTTATTTTCATGTACATTCTGGGTGTCTCATTCAGAAACATTTTTTTAAATTCCATTCCGTTTTTAAGGCGGTCTGTCATAAAGTTTTTAGTATTCAATCAGACATTGTGAGGTTTTGTATTAGTGTTCCTAAAAATAGATATACCGGCCCTCAGACACATTTGTTTCTTAAAATTTTGCCCCCCCAGTCAAAATAATGGCCCATGTCTGGCTTATAGTAACAATATCGCTAATATTTGGTTAATCTGCAGGTCACAACATGTAAATTTTGGCAGTTTTTTAAAGGGGAATTTTGGGAGCAATAGATTACTCGCTTAGCTACATTGGCCTTGTGGCTCAGTGGCTCTTGTGGTTAGAGTATCTGCCCTGAGACTGGAAGGTTGTGAGTTCAATCCCCGGCCGAGTCATACCAAAGACTATAAAAAAAATGGGACCCATTGCCTTCCTGCTAGGCACTCAGCATCAAGGATTGGAATTGGGGGTTAAATCACCAAATGATTCCCGAGCGCGGCACATGCTGCTGCTCACTGCTCCCCTCACCACCCAGGGGGTGAACATGGGGATGGGTCAAATGCAGAGGACACATTTCACCACACCCAGTGTGTGTGTGACAATCGTTTGGACTTTAACATTAACATTTAACTTCAACATTGTTAGCCACCTCGTACTTGCCATATATTACAAATTAGAATGCATACAAAAAGAGAGACATACGTGTTCTTGTCCTACATGAGGGTTGTGAAAGATAGGCAAAAAAAAAAAAAAAAGTGCAGTTCCCCTTTTACATGGCAAAAAAACTTAATCTACTTTCTGTACAAGTGCAATAAATGTAAAACGGTCATTTGACTTATATGGTTTTTGCCTCAGTTTGTCGAAATAATAATGACTGTCATCTAGTGTACGTTCATACAACTTGTATTTTAGGCTGCATTTTACATTTATCATTGAACTATATATTGCCATATATCATCATATCAGAATACTGCAATAGTGTATTATATTTTGTGACTAAGTATAGGGAATATGAGTGTTGAAAATGGTTTATTTACAGCTTTACTTTGATTCTTATTTATCTGATTCTAAATCGATTCAAAATTTTCAAGAATGTTTTTTTTAAAAGACGTTTTTAGACCATTGCCGCACTTACTTACTATACATCCTTTTTCAGCAGCCAAGAGAACCTTTTGTAACCTATAACCTGTTTTGAAAAGGTTTTATTATTATTTTCATACCAAATGATATTTTGCTAGGATCTGTTTGAATCGAGAATCGTGCTGAATGGAGAATTTATTCTGAATCGAATCGTCACCCCAAGAATCAGAATCGATTTCAATCGTGACTTGTTTTAAGATTTACATCTCTAATTGTTATACATATGGTATCGCAAAGTCCTTGCCAAGACTAGCCCTACAACACGTGTGATTTTTTGTGTGGTCACCCGACTTTGTGGAATGATACTGTATGCTGATTTGTTTCGTGCAACATTTGGTCGTATGATAACCTAGAGCAGGGGCCGGCAACCCAAAATGTTGAAAGAGCCATATTGGACCAAAAATACAAAAAAACAAATCTGGGGCCGCAAAAAATTAAAAGCCTTATATATGTGTTAAAATGAAGGCAACACATGATGTAAGTGTTTATTATAGCTATGTTAGACTGCAAGCTCTTATCTGTGAGGCGGGGGCGGTATTTGGATTTGATGTTGTTCATGTTTGAGAATATCTGTTTGCACAGGTATTTGTTTTGTTTGCCTGGCACCATGCCGTGCTGAAAGAAACGTGTGTCGCAGGCTGACGCAAATCTTCGTTGGCAGAAATGTTGAAATGTAATATTTATTCTACATATTTTTACAACATTGGAAAACTAGTGTGAGAATGTGAGTGTGAATGTTGTCTCTCTATCTGTGTTGGCCCTGCGACGAGGTGGCGACATGTCCAGGGTGTACCCCCGCCTTTCGCCTGAATGCAAATGAGATAGGCTCCAGCACCCCCTGCGACCCCGAAAGGGACAAGCGGTAGAAAATGGATGGATGGATGGATGGAAAACATTGGTAAAACAGAGGCTTTTCCGAGAGTGAGACAACACCTGGAAATGACTGTCTTAGAATGGCCAAAGGTATAGATGTGTGCGTCCAAGTTAAAGGAAAAGGCAGGCTGTCTTTTTCTAATAGATTTATTACAATCTTTGGTAAGCTAGGTAATGTTTTCTGTGGTCTGGAACAACACGGTAACGTTTGCTGTGGTCTGGAACAACATGGTAACGTTTGCTGTGGTCTCGAACAGCACGGTAACGTTTGCTGTGGTCTGGAACAACAGGGCACACAAACAAATATCACAAATGCAGCCAATATTACATACAGATAATGTGTCATGAGACATGCAAATATAAATGAAATACACAGAGGAGGACATAAGTAAAGGAAATTAAATGAGCTCAAATATACCTACAAATTAAAGTTAAAGTTAAGTTAAAGTACCAATGATTGTCACACACACACTAGGTGTGGTGAAATTTGTCCTCTGCATTTGACCCATCCCCTTGATCACCCCCTGGGAGGTGAGGGGAGCAGTGGGCAGCAGCGTAGCCGTGCCCGGGAATCATTTTTGGTGATTTAACCCCCAATTCCAACCCTTGATGCTGAGTGCCAAGCAGGGAGGTAATGGGTCCCATTTTTATAGTCTTTGGTATGACCCGGCCGGGGTTTGAACTCACAACCTACCGATCTCAGGGCGGACACTCTAACCACTAATGAGGCATAATGATGTAATATGTACATACAGCTAGCCTGAATAGCATTTTAAAATCAAATAACTTGCAGCCATGGATTGACCAAATATGCCTGATAACTACTCCACACAAGTCAATGACAACAACAAAGCTCACCTTTGTGCATTATTGCAGTGGTCTCCAACCACTGGTCCGTGGACCGATTGGTACCGGGCCGCACAAGAAATTAAAAAAATAAATAAAAATAATATATATATATTTTTTTATTAAATCAACATAAAAATACAATATATACATTATATATCAATCTAGATCAATACAGTCTGCAGGGATACAGTCCGTAAGCACACATGATTGTATTTCTTTATGACAAAAAAAAAACATATTCCCCCTCCCCACCTCTGGTCCGTGGGACAAATTTTCAAGCGTTGACCGGTCCGCAGCTACAAAAATGTTGGGGACCACTGCATTAATGCACAACAGAAAACGTTTGGTGGACAAAATGAGACAAAAAAAGGATTGGCAAAAAACATGTCTTTCTGTGGCAGCATCGGAGAAAGTTGTACATGTTAACAAACTACGATGAGTTCACGGATCGCTGAAATTAGTAGGACAAAACCGTGCTTGCCAAATACTTTCATCAGTGAAGTATGTTTAATATAAACAGTGGGATTTCTAACAATTAGTAAGGTTTGTGTCATGTTTGTCCTACTACAGAAACCATATTAAAACAAACTTTTTCCATTTTCACACAACTCTGAATGAGGTCCAGGGAGCCACTAGCGTGGCGCTAAAGAGCAGCATGCGGCTCTAGAGCCGTGGGTTGCTGACCCCCGACCTAGAGGGTTTACAAAAACCAGGGCAAACTTTTGTTGAAAACTGAATCATACAAAAAGTGTGGCAAACAAAAAAGCGAGGTATGGTGTAGTTTGCAGTGGTGTACGAGCAGAACTTTGAATACAGCCTTTGTATTGGACCTGTTTTTTTCCCTTGCGCAAATGTAGGTTAATGATCTCACTCCATCCTATCTTCGGAGTTAGCTCTCCCAACAACAGAGCACTGATACAGACATGCACTCGTTATCTATGTCTTGCACTATCAGAGCCCAGGAAGGCAGATACAGCTAGGAGTAGTCCCTAAACGTACCACGTTACGCCTCCCTGCATGCGTCCCAGCAGAGGAGCTGATACACCCCAACATAACCTGCCAATATTACCGGATGAAGCAAACGTCCACTGCTGATATTCCGGGATGTGTTGACTGCTCTGATACAAAGGCCAGCGCCCGGGCGGAGACATTACACACATGCCCCTCTGCCTCCCTTTTACTCCTTTCAGAGCCCCCACCCAAACCCATGATAAAGACACCTTCTTGGCTACTTATTGTCCCGCCTCCCAAGCCTGATGCAAAGGGAGCAAACTTGTACAAGCATTTGACTTGCATGCGCACATACTGTACGCACACGTAACTGCAAGCCTAGTAGTAATATATTATGTACGTATAAATAAACATGACAGTAATGTTCAGCTAGTGAGAGGAAAACTGAATGATGACAAAGACTCTATCAAATATTTAATCCTACTTTATACTGTATATTATTGGAGGCCTGCTAGTGACCACCTGTGTTTTTGTTGTTCCAGAAAATGTTCTTCCTTTTCATCGTGTGACGTCAGTACCCTGTATTTTGCCTTAATACATGTTTATATTCATTAATCAATCAAACTCAATCAAACTTTATTTGTAAAGCGCTTTTCATACATAAAAGAAATGCAACGCAAAGTGTTTTACAAAGTTGAAAACAATACCCTGGTGACCCAGATCCCCCATTATCACATATGTACGCACGAACGCACGTACCAAACACAAACACACACACACACACACACACACACACACACACACACACACACACACACACACACACACACACACACACACACACACACACACACACACACACACACACACACACACACACACACACACACACACACACACACACATACACACACACACACACACACACACACATTTGCAACTATGCAACTATATGGACAAATGATTGCATGGCTGAGTACAGAGGAGACATATGTGTAAACACTATCACAGGAGCCATCTGCACCAGGAGGTCATCAGACCATGGCCACCAGGACGCTGACACAAAAGCGCCCTCACAAGCACGGCCGATAAAATAAAAATCATAAAACTTGTAAAATAGTAAGAACCATGAGTAGAGATAAAAAAGAAAATACTTGAAAATGCTCGTTTCTAAGCTGCCTAATGAATTATGAATATACATTTACTTTTGTAAATGTACAGTGCATCCGGAAAGTATTCCCAGCACACCCCATTTTGTTCTGTCATAGCCTTACTCCAAAATCACATGTACATACTGTAAGTATTCACAGCCTTTGCTCAATACTTTGTTGATGCACCTTTGACAGCAATTACAGCCTCAAGTCTTTTTGAATACGATGCCACAAGCGTGGCACACCTATCTTTGGACGTTTCACCCATTCCTCTTTGCAGGACCTCTCAAGTTCCATCAGGTTGGATGCAAAGCGTCGGTTTTCCACCAGGATGTCTCTGTACATTGCTGCATTCATCTTAGTCTAGTCAGGGAGGTGACCAAAAACTCGATGGTCATTCTGTCAGAGCTACAGCATTCCTCTGTGGAGAGAGGAGAACCTTCCAGAAGGACAACCATCTCTGCAGCAATCCACCAATCAGGCCTGCCTGGTAGAGTGACCAGATAGAAGCCTTTTTTTTAGTAAAAAGTTTGCCAAAATGCACATGAAAGACTCTCAGACCATGAGAAAAAAAATTCCCTGGTCTAATGAGACTAAAATTGAACTCTTTGGCGTGAATGCCAGGCATCATGTTTGGAAGAAAAAAGTCACCGCTCATCACCAGGACAATATCATCCCTACAGTGCAGTATGGTGGTGGCGGCATCATGCTATGGGGCTGGTTTTCAGCATCAGGAAATGGGAGACTAGTCAGGATAGAGGGAAAGATGAATGCAGCAATGTAAAGAGAAATTCTTGATGAAAACCAACACTTCCCATCCAACCTGATGGAGCTTGAGAGGTGCTGCAAAAAGGAATGTGCAAACCTGCCCAAAGTAGTGTGCCAAGATTGTGGCACCGTATTCAAAAAGACTTGAGGCTGTAATTGCTGCCAAAGGTGCATCAAAAAGGAGTTGAGCAAAGGCTGTGAATACTTACACATGTGATTTTTTAGTTTTTTTTTTCAAATACATTTGCAAAAAAAAACATATTTTCACGTTGTCATTATGGTGTGTTGTCTGTAGATTTTTGAGGTAAAACATATATATATATTCAGCTTTGGAATAAGGCTGTAACATAACAAAATGTGGAAAAACTGAAGCACTGAATACTTTCCGGATGCACTGTAAATTCATAATCATATGTATCAGTATAATAAACTGTTTTTGTAACTTGTGTCCCTCAAGTTATAATACAGAGTATAAAAATGCAAAAAGTATTTTTAAAACATTTTAACATTTTATTCAATTGTAATATTAACAAAAATAGGGTCGGTACGCCTCAGGAAAATCCAATGTATAAATACAGGATACAATTGACTGCAAAGCACATATTTAATTAAGCAAAGTGTCCTTCACATTGATCTGATGACAGATTTAATTAATACCATTTAAAACAATTATTCAGACTGCCTTGAAAACTAGAATGAGTTACCTTTACCACTTTCCTAAAATTAGACTTGACTACGAAATACTGAATAATCATTGTCCTTTAGAAATGTTTTTACATATACTGTGTTACTTCTTATCCCAACTATACTTTTAGGTTTATTTTCTTATAAAAAACCCCAAAACAAAACAATATACTGTAGTTAAAATTCACACTTTAGTTGTGTCTCATGTTACCCTTACACATTACCCCCCTCTGAAAAATTTGGAATATTCCACCAGTCACATGGTTAATAGGAAGTTGCATCAATTCTCTGTAGGCCAAAAGTAAATTATTGTTCTGTATAGCTGATGATACTTTACTATTACGAGGAGTGATAGTAAAATCTCAGCACAGTTCTGTTACCTAAATTATTGTGTTGATGTTATTAGTTATTTTTTAAAATGATTGGCCCTGCGATGAGGTGGTGACTTGTCCAGGGTGTACCCCGCCTTCCGCCAGAATGCAGCTGGGATAGGCTCCAGCACCCCCCGCGACCACTTAAGGGACACGCGGTAGAAAATGGATGGATAGATGGATGGATCTTATTAGTGCCCACGTGCTATTAGCATAAATGCCATGTTCCTTCCTTTCATGTATTTGCTAATCCCATGCTTAAAAAGTCACACCTGTTACTTTCAGTCTTGTTACTAATGAGTCATGCCCGATTTATAAGCCCTATACAAAAATAAAATAAAGTTGCCTGAAGTGGATCAATACACATTTTCAGTAGTTTAATATTTGTATTATCAGATTTAGAGTTGTAAAAAGACGCAAATGTAAGTTTTATTTGGAGAGCATTACAACCAAAATGGCACCTAATCTCTTTGTGTCCAGACTTTAGGGACATCCTGAATTTCATTTGTTTCTAGCTTTTTCTTTATTACCAATATCTACAATCACTGAAACCCACTACTACCGACCACGCAGTCTGATAGTTTATATATAAATGATGAAATCTTAACATTGCAACACATGCCAATACGGCCGGTTTAGATTAATAAAGTGCAATTTTAAATGTACCGCGAAATATCCTGCTGAAAACGTCTCGGCATGATGACGTTTGCGCGTGACGTCACGGATTGTAGCGGACATTTTGGGACACCATTGTGGCCAGCTATTAAGTCGTCTGTTTTCATCGCAAAATTCCACAGTATTCTGGACATCTGTGTTGGTGAATTTTTTGCAATTTGTTTAATGAACAATGGAGATAGCAAAGAAGAAAGCTGTAGGTGGGAAGCGGTGTATTAGCGGCCGGCTGCAGCAACACAAACGCGTAGCGGCTACGTCGTAGCCGGTGTTTCATTGTTTACATTCCCAAACAATGACAGTCAAGCTTTACCATTGGCCTGTGGAGAACTGGGACAACATAGACTCTTACCAGGAGGACTTTGAGTTGGATACGCATGCTTGTGGAGATGGGACAACAGAGACTATTACCAGGAGGACTTTGAGTTGGATACGCGCTACCGTGAGTACGCAGCTGCGGCTTCCAAACATTTGATCGCTTGCCCGTCCGTGCGTGCCGCTATGTGCATGTCACGTATGTAACTTTGGGGAAATATATGTGCTGTATGAACTTTGGGGAGGTGAACGGTACTTTGGGCTGTGGGATTGAGTGTGTTGTGCAGGTGTTTGATTTGTATTGGCGGGTTATATGGATGGGAGGGGGGAGGTGTTTGTTATGTGGGATTCATTTGTGGCATATTAAATATAAACCTGGTTGTGTTGTGGCTAATAGTGTATATATACTGTATGTCTTGTGTTTATTTACTGTTTTAGTCATTCCCAGCTGAATATCAGGTCCCACCCACCTCTCACAGCATCTTCCCTATCTGAATCGCTTCCACTGCCCTCTAATCCTTCACTCTCACTTTCCTCATCCACAAATATTTCATCCTCCCTCAAATTAATGAGGAAATTGTCGCTTTCTCGGTCCGAGTCGCTCTCGCTGCTGGTGGCCATGATTGTAAACAATGTGCAGATGTGAGGAGCTCCACAACCTGTGACGTAACGCTACTTCCGGTACAGGCAAAGCTTTTTTTATCAGCGACCAAAAGTTGCGAACTTTATCGTCGATGTTCTCTACTAAATCCTTTCAGCAAAAATATGGCAATATCGCGAAATTATCAAGTATGACACATAGAATGGATCTGCTATCCCCGTTTAAATAAGAGAATCTCATTTCAGTAGGCCTTTAACCATTTTGTTACCAAATATGGTTGCCGTCAAAATAATACAATCAAAGTGTAGATAAAAACACGGACATGCAGTGGCAGGTCCAGTGAATGATGGCAGTGGACGACCTTAGTGGCACCCTCTCACATGACATTTCCACCTAATCTGTGTTTTCACGAGAGTGTATCAGTCGTCCCATGAGACACACACATAATGCTACCGGAGGCCAACAGGAGATGACTAAGGGGTGAGATGTGACTTGTGATAAAAAGCGGCTCTGACACACACACACACACACACACACTTGTCCATAGACACACACACACAGATCTCCAGGGACCCCCGACAATCCTCTGAACCCCAAGACTTAAGGCAGGAAGCAGACAAGTGCCTTGGTGTGTGCGTATTAGCTTCATTAGTGTGTGCACGTGTTTGTTTGTACGTGCGACTGCGAGCCAAGCTCCGGTCCACTTAGTAGCAGAGGACAGACGCTGAAGCATCTTGCCTTTGTGCTCTAATTGCAAACAGATGTGCCCCTTTGCTGTGTGCTCAGGGAAGCATTGCAAGCTAAAACTACAGTAATGTGGAAAAGCAGTTACACACAAACATACTATAAATGTTCTAGGTTTGTCACGATACCAAAATGTATTTCAATACTTTTCGGTACTTTTCTAAAAAAAGGGCACCAAAAAAAATGTCATTATTGGCTTTATTTTAACAAAAAATCTTACGATGCAATAAACATATGTTTCGTATTGCAATTTTGTCCTTAAATAAAATAGTGAACATACAAGACAACTTGTCTTTTAGTAGTAAGTAAGCAAACAAAGGCTCTTAATTTGTCTGCTGACGTATGCGTTAACATATTGTGTCATTTTCCATTATATTTTTTTGTCAAAATTATTAAGGACAAGTGGTAGAAAATGAATTATTAATCCTCTTGTTCATTTACTGTTAATATCTGCTTACTTTCTCTTTTAACATGTTGTATCTACACTAAGGCTGAAACGACGCGTCGACATAGTCGACGTCATCGGTTACGTAAATACGTCGACGCCGTTTTTGTGCGTCGACGCGTCGCATATTTACGTCACACTACCGTCATGGCGGACCGCAAAGCAGACGGTGCGAGCGAGGGGGAAAAATCACGCCAAAAGTCGTCAAAAGTGTGGGAGTATTTCAATACACGGCCTAATAATGTTGTTGTATGCACGCTGTGTCGAGCGGAAATGGCCTATCATAGCATCACAACGGCTATGAACGAACATTTGAAAAGAAAACCATCAACCATCAACTAGTCATTCGTCCGCGTGAGCATACGTTGTCATCATTACACAAAAACATGAATGTGTCATTTGTATCTGCTAGGGGTGTAACGGTACGTGTTTTGTATTGAACCGTTTCGGTACGGGGCTTTCAGTTCGGTACGGGGGTGTACCGAACGAGTTTCTAAGCTAAAGCTAAAGTGTTAACAAGCTGCTTTGCTCCTTCTGCCTCTTTCTCAGCACGCAGCATTGTCCCACCCACACAACCATCTGATTGGTACACACAAAGCGTTATACAAAGCGTTATCAGCCAATCAGCAGTGCGTATTCAAAACGTTACCAGCCAATCAGCAGTGCGTATTCAGAGCGCATGTAGTCAGCGCTTCAGCGTGGAGCAGATAGGTGTTTAGCAGGTGAGCATCAGGCAGCGGACTCTCCCCAAATGATAATAAACACCTCCCAGTCAACTACTAGTAACATCACTATGAGCCCGTTGACCTTCTAGAAACTTAAACTGCAGCTCAGCTCACTCGCAGTCCTGGCTTGAGGTGAAGGCTAATAACCTCTCAGTTCCAGCCACATCGACCCCTTCTGAGCGCCTATTTTCAGCTGCTGGGAATATTGTAAACAAGAAAAGAACCAGAGCATGTAGACATGCTAACCTTTCTTCATTACAACTGTTAGTCACTCACTGGAATGAGTAGAATTGGTTATTGTGTACTGTGTTGGACTGGATGTTTATTTTGCACATTTTAAAAGCAATACTTAATGTTTACAGTGCTCCAGAATATTTAGATTGGCACTTTTTTGTATTGGATGTTTATCTTTATTTTTGCACATTTTAGCAAATAAGCAATACTTTCACTTTTGTTGAAATGTTTACACTGTTGTTACAGAATATTTCGTTTTGCACTTTTTTGTATTGGATGTTTATCTTTATTTTTGCACATTTTAAAGCAAAATAAGCAATACTTTTACTTTTGAAATGCTTATACTATTGCAGAATATTAAGATTTGCACTGGATGTTTACTTTTATATTTGCACATTAAAAAGCAAATAAGCTACTTTTAATTTTGTAAAATGTTAAAAGTTTTAAATGTTTACATTGTTACAGAATATTTTGTCATGTTGTTGTCAATGTTGACTGAGTGGCCATACTTCAATCAATCAATCAATCAATGTTTATTTATATAGCCCTAAATCACAAGTGTCTCAAAGGGCTGTACAAGCCACAACGACATCCTCGGTACAGAGCCCACATACGGGCAAGGAAAACTCACCCCAGTGGTACGTCAATGTGAATGACTATGAGAAACCTTGGAGAGGACCGCATATGTGGGTAACCCCCCCCCTAGGGGAGACCGAAAGCAATGGATGTCGAGTGGGTCTGACATAATAATGTGAAAGTCCAGTCCACAGTGGATCCAACACATCAGCGAAAGTCCAGTCCATAGTGGGGCCTTCTTTTTTTTTGTAAATAAAAGCCATGCCTTTTGAAAAAACGGGCCTACATTTATTTTTTCATCTTCATTTTAAATAAAAAAATAATCGGTAAAAGGAAAAATAATCTATAGATTAATCAAAAAAAAATCTATAGATTAACCGATAAATCGAAAAAAATAATCTATAGATTAATCGATAGAAAAATAATCGTTAGCTGCAGCCTTAATCTACACTTTTGTTAAAATGTAATAATCACTTATTCTTCTTGTGTTTGATACTTTCCATTAGTTTTGGATGATACCACAAATTTGGGTATCGACTCGATGCCAAGTAGTTACAGGATCATACAGTGGTCATAATTTAAGTCCTCATGTGTCCAGGGACATATTCCTTGAGTTTCTAAACATTATATACATTTTTAAATAAGGAAAAAAGATTTTGTAATGCTAAGAAAAATATCGATGTAATCATAGTAGTATCGACTAGATACGCTCTTGTACCTGGTATCATTACAGTGGATGTCAGGTGTAGATCCACCCATGGCGTTTGTTTACATTGTGACGCCGGTGAGCTACGGTGTGTAGTGAAGCATGTTGAGCTATTCCTCGTACTGCGGGGATGATACTTGTAAGAAACTTACTTTATTTGTCGCCATGGAGGCGAGGATTAGTGATTTAGAAGTAGCTAAAACACTGCAGACTGCGGCTTGACGTTAGCTGCTAGCTAGCCAGCCATGTCTTAAAGCACCTCTTCCTGAGAGTGTTTCAGTGTTATAACTTCATCTTTATCTTAAGTTTTTAAGCCAAAATACGTCCGTTCTCCCTTTTCTGTCTACACCAGTGGTTCTTAACCTGGGTTCGATCGAACCCCAGGGGTTCGGTGAGTCGGCCTCAGGGGTTCGATGGAGCCTCCGCCGCGGAGGTCAAGACACACCGGACTCATCTTGTAAATAAAAACTTCTCCCTATCGGCGTACTATGGATACTCCCAAACAATGTTCCCTCTAATTTTCCATCTGATTTGCAGGTGTGTAATTTGTTGTGAGTTTATGCACTGTGTTGGTTTTGTTCTTTGAACGGTTCATTTTGTGCAGCAGTAAAAAAAACCATCTAACTTTGTTTTGAATTAAATAAAAAAAACTTAATTTTTTACTAAAGAAGGGTTCGGTGAATGCACATATGAAACTGGTGGGGTTCGGTACCTCAAACAAGGTTAAGAACCACTGGTCTACACACTGTGTCTGTTTGTAAGTACTCTGTGATTGTGCGCTGCCAAACATGCTCATCTGTTCGGAAAACTAGCAATGTCATGACGTGACGACGCGCCGTCATGCCCGTTAAAAAAAAGGGGGGGCGGCGACCGGTACTTTTTAGAGGCAGTATAGTACCGAATATGATTCATTAGTATCGCGGTACTATACTTGTACTGATATACCGTACAACCCTAAAATGTTCTCATTATTGTTTAGTTTTTTATGAAAGCGGCAATAAAACCAGAGTGTTAATTGGAAGAGGCCGATAAATGGAGTGGTTATTTTTTAAATTTAAGACTATGGCCTTGTTCACACTGCAGGTTAATTCCGATTTTTTTTTTGCCCATTTGCGACCTGTATCAGATTTAATCATGTTAGTGTGAACAGTGCAATTCCGAATTTTTCATACTCAACTCAGGCCTCTTTCGTCTGTGGAAATAAATCGGATATACTGTATTTGGGATGCGTCCTTAATGTGAACACTACTGCGCTCAGGTCGCATTCATCCAACCAGAACGTCATCAAAAAGTGATAAGCGTTTACAAAATAAATAGTTGACAAAAGAGCCAAAAACGGATGAAAATAATATGTTTTAGGAACTCGCGTGAAAGTTCCACCACTCTCCCATGTCTCCGACTGCTCGCCCACAGACACAAGATTCAAGCAGACATAGATCTTCTACGTGCAATTATTCAGGTCAGAAAATGTTGACTTTGATTGCACAAAATCCTTGAAATTGCCACATATGCGCCAGTACTGAAGTACTGGAAGTCACGTTTGCTTCCATAAACACTGAAGTGTGTGCGACGTTATGTACACATGTGAGTCAGATTGCATTAATATTAAAAATTGAATTTTTTTGATAAAATGTGAACGGCCGCTAAAAAGATCGGCTTTGACAAAAAAATCTGAATTGGACATACCACTCTGCAGTGTGAATGTAGTCTATGTGTCCTACTGAGAACCAGCGTCCTCTGCAGTGAACGTTTGTTTGTAGTTTATTTCTTTTGTGACAGTTACAAATTTCACAAAACAATTGCTCTGTTGTGCATGTCCACAAATGTCTACTGCAGAGGACGTAGGCTCTCAAAAGGATTTTTTTTTTTTTTACAAAACCCAGCGACGTTTTTAGGTGTTGTTGATAAATGGCTTTCGCTTTGCATAGTAGTTTTAACTTGCACTTACAGATGTAGTGACAAGCTGTAGCTACTGACGGTGGTTTTCTGAAGTGTTCCTGAGCCCATGTGGTGATATCCTTTACACACCGATGTCGCTTTTTGATGCAGTACCGCCTGAGGGATCGAAGGTCCGTAATACCATTGCCTACGTGCAGTGATTTCTCCAGATTCTCTGAACCTTTTGATGATATTAGGGACCGTAGATGGTGAAATCACTAAATTCCTTGCAATAGCTTGTTGAGAAATGTTGTTCTTAAACTATTCGACAATTTGCTCACGCATTTGTTGACAAAGTGGTGACCCTCGCCCCATCCTTGTTTGTGAATGACTGAGCATTTCATGGAAGCTGCTTTTATACCCAATCATGGCACCCACCTGTTCCCAATTAGCCTGTTCACCTGTGGGATGTTCCAAATAATTGTTTGATGAGCATTCCTCAACTTTCTCAGTCTTGTTTGCCACTTGTGCCAGCTTTTTTGAAACATGTTGCAGGCATCAAATTCCAAATGAGCTAATATTTGCAAAAAATAACAAACTTTTCCAGTTTGAACGTTAAGCATCTTGTTTTTGCAGTCTATTCAATTGAATATAGGTTGAAAAGGATTTGCAAATCATTGTATTATGTTTTTATTTACGATTTACACAACGTGCCAATTTCACTGGTTTTGGGTTTTGTACTTTAGTAACAACTTTTGGTGCAAAGTGTTAGCATACACACACTGACATATGCAGTATTATATTCCGTCATTCACGGTTGCATTGTTTTCTCAAAACTATTATTAGTTTACTTGCTAAATAACTGTTAATTTGCTTATTTTCTATATAACATGATTCTATCTACTAGGGTTGTTAAAAATAAACCGAAGCAACTGGATATCTGGTTCGAGAAGTGGCTGGTTCGGCTACGCCGGTTACAGCCTCCCTCAATCGATAAGATCCATCTGTAAATCCTTAGGTTAATCGAGTGTAGACACATAAACCAGTTATCGCGCCAAACAAAAAATCAGTTGACGGTTTTTGTCTTTAAAAAGACACAAGACGGGGTTGTCCATGAAAAAAGTCACGCACTTATTATGTTAATAATGTAACTGGAGACCAGAATAGACGTAGATATATGTTTGTGTTTATGTTTAAAACAATGCACGAGTCACGGCTGCCCGCCAAATAATTACCTGCAAGATACGTAACGTCAACACCCTGGACCATCTCTGTGCTGTGCCGGCCGTCAATATTGTAACATTTCAAGGAATGGAAACAGAGAGATTCTCAGTTAGTTTTTCTTTATTTCACAACTTGCAACATTCTCGGACAATGGGCTCAATCTCCGTGTCCCGCTCTCTTAAAAATTAAAACATAAAAATATTTGACATACTATCTTACATAAAGTAGTAAAACTAACATAGTAATAAATAGCCTGATTTAAAAAATATGCCTTTAAACCTTTTTCAAAATATCAACAGTCTCTGCAGTCCTGAGGCCCTCTGGCTGGCGGCTCCACAGGTGGGGGCCATAGTAGACTGTGTTGGTTTAAAATCTTCTAATTTTGGTAAAAGTTTCTCCCTCTGGTCTTCACGGCTCATGACTAAAACCTCTGTCTGGTCCTAGTTAAGTCGTAGGCAATTCCCCGCCATCCATGACTTGATGTCTAAAATGCAGTTAAAAAAGGGTATCTACTATACAACCATGTATCAACGGTGTAACTGTGGAATCTTCTGATGACGTTCCCGAGAGGCTGCGAGTAAAGTTTAAAAAGAATAGAACCTAAAAATTGAGCTTTGGTGAACTCCACACCTGATTTCATTGGATCCTGAGGAACATGTATCTATACTGGGGCGGTGTGGCTTGGTAGAGCAGCCGTGCCAGCAACTTGGGGGTTCCAGGTTCGACCACCGCTTCGGGCATCCCAGTCACTGCCATGCCTTGGGCAAGACACTTTGCCCACCTGCTCCCAGTGCCACCCACACTGGTTTAAATGTAACTTAAAGATGTAGATCAGGGGTGTCAACTCATTTTAGCTCAGAGGCCGCACGGAGGAAAATCTGTGCACACACGGGCCGCACTATTAAAACCATGGCATTAAAACTAAAAAATAAAGACAACTTCAGATTGTTTTCTTTGTCTTACTTTGGCCAAAAATAGAACAAACACATTCTGAAAATATTACAATAATAATATAGAAAAAAATACAGGCAGCGGTAAAGTTTAGATCCATGAAGGAAAGAAGAAAGTGAATGAATGTTTATAACTGAATACATTTACGTATGCATAAAAAGGTGTTTTCTTTTGTATTTTTTTTTTTAATGAATTAAGTAACGTTTATGACAACCTTTTTCCAAAACACAATATAGAATGTGAGATATAACAGGATAATGCATACATTTATCATTTGTTTTCCAAAACGGTTACAAAAAAGTTGGACCCCAAAAATTCCTAGCGCCAACACTGATGGAGTATTGGTGAGTGTAAAACAGCAGCAGGCGGCTGCGGTCTGCGGGCCGGTTCCAATACTAATCAAATATCATCCCGGGGGCCATAGATAATTCATCTGGCCCGCGGGCCTTGACTTTGACACATAGGATGGAGATAGTAGGTTTCACTATGTAAAGCACTTTGGGTCACTAGAGGAAAACTTTATATAAATAGGATTCTCTTCACTTACACTATGTATGTGAGATAAGAGCAGAACCAGTTCCAAAAAGTACCAGATAAGTATAATAAAATGTGATGGTCTAATTTGTTAGAAGCGGCGCTTACCGGAGATGCACCACACCCAACACTGTGCTGATGGGTTCATTGGAAACACACCAACAGCCAAATGGAGTGACCAACTGTTATGTACGTGAGGGTTGGAAGGAGACAACACCACGAAGAGCTTAAGGTTACCAGGTTTATTGTAACCTTTGATGATTGTGTGGGATGTGTATGCTACTCTAAGTGTTGGTTGCAGGATTAAGTGTAGAATTAACCATGTAAATAATTCAAGAGGATGTTGTACATGCGTGATGGATGAAAAGTTTGTCTGACCAAGAGGGTAGGCACAAGGGAGATCCGGGGACAGGCAGGTGGTCGAAGGCAGGCGGCAAGCAACAATGTCCAAGTCCAAAACGAGTGATCGAGGATTGAGAGAGGCAACTGCAAGGAGAACAAGGGACATAAGTCAACAAGACAAAAACGGGCAAAAGACAAAAGCAAGGCGAGGACAACGAGAGGGAAGCCAGAGACGTAATGCTTACTACAAGAGTTAACGACGTTCCGGCGTAGGTCCCAAGGAGTGACTGGTTCTTATGCTGTCCTCCTGATTACTGCCAGGTGTGCTGATGAAGAGAGGGCGTGATGCAATCGGTGGGGGCGTGTCCTGACATGCTGCCAGACAGGGAGTGTGATCTTGCTGAGGGAAAATCTTGGGTTCGAATCCGCGCTGCAACACCAACATTTTAAAGCGCTCAATGTTATATTAATGTAAACATCATCAACATCAGTAGGTTGCCTACAGCAACCGTTGTTTTTTTTGACCCAAGGCTACTTCCATAACCCTGCAGTTATTTGGCTTTGTAGACAATGAACCCCGCAACAATCGGCAACTCAGCAATTAATTGAACAGAGGCATTAATTGGAGCATTTATGGTACGTCTATTAGCTTCCTTAGCCGCTAAACTTTTTCCCCGAACCACGGCACTTAAACCCAATGGAAGTGACTGTAACAGCTCAACTAAAGGTACAAGCCACCTTTCTACAAAAAAAAAAAAAAGAATTGCCAATTTAGTTTTTGTGATCCTGCTAACAAACCAATAAACAAAAGTAGTTTTTCTCACCCCTTTGTGCTTAGTGGAGGTAAGAGAGATCAAAATACCGGAAAACTGAACCTGTGCTGTACTGATGACACTGTCCTCCTGCTCTTCTGCAACAACCGTCTTCTTGCTTTAGGAGAAAAACACAGATCACATCCATCAGCTAAATGGCGCTCTTATCTATCTTTTTCACCTAGGATGCTAATTAAAGATAATAAACCCGGCAGATCATTTATCTGCTGCTCCAAACGGGCCGTCAGGTCCGCTCCCCTCGCACTCGTGCACATGTGGCCGGCCCGATGGTGAGAGCACGTCCACACATGGCTCTTGGCTGTGCCGACATGCAGGTGCTCGCCGCACATAGAAAGTTCACGCTGTGATGCGTGTTTACACAAGCAATGAATGATAACGCATGAGAAACAGACACACAAACATGTAGATTGATTTGTCAAACTTATCTTTCCGTCTTTTTTTACCCTACTGACTTATGGTTTTACGTGTATGCATGACATCACAATGAGGGTAATGTTTTCATAACCTTGTATTATTAATAACAGTTTCTTTTATACTAAAGCATATTCCACCTAACTTTGTTAACGGCCTGAGAAACAAACTGTTAAATTGTGTAAGCAGAGATTGTTTTTATGTTTTTGTTAGCTGTCTGCCACTCTGTAATGTACATTGCTGCCCCCCTCAGGATTGGGGGAAACATACAACTCTTCAAATGTACAAATTCGCTTTTTAGTTGTCATGGTTTTTATTAAATGTAAAATAGGTTTAGATTTTTTCACATTTCTTGCTATGATCCATCCCGGAATTTTTTTGTAATTTTTGGACTACTCGCCCTTACTTTTTCAATGCTTTAAGCTAGGCTTGTAACGATACATCGATTTATTTTCCTTAGATTCAACTACATCGATCTGTACTCGGCCAGTTTGCCTTCCGGAAGATAGGTATCGATCCAACATCGTTCTAATAGGGCAGAGCTGGGCAAATATGTTGACTCGAGGGCCAAATTGAGATAAAAAAAAGTGTCTGGGGGGCCAAGGTGTGTATTTGTGTATAAACTATATGTACACATTAAGCTGTAAAAATCTACTGTACAGTATGTGTTTTGGGGTCCCTTTTTTTCCGGAACACTAATACCAAAAGTCACAATGTCCGATAGAATTCTAAAAACGTTATGACAGACCACCTAAAAAAAAACAGAACAGAATTTTACAGTTTTTTTAACTGAATGTGACACCAAAAATGTACATGAAAATAAAGAAAGTGGGATTTACAATATTAACTATGAACAATAAAACACTGAATATTAACAACACATGAACATCGCTCCTCTTATACTACTCAGACCAGCTCCTCGATAGTTGTGTATATTTTACAATCAAGTGAAACACACAAAACACCTACAATATGATATATTATCACTTTTATGCAGACATTTGTTGTACAAATTTGCTTCCGCATCTGTTCCTGACACATGCAAACCCCGCCCACTCTGCTTTGTTCCTCGTCTGAGCTGCTGTGACGTAAATTACCATAATAACCCGTATAACACTCAAAAGTGCAGATTTCAACCATTGAAATAGTTCAAGACTTATCATTTAAAAACAGCACTGTTTTGATGTCAAAGGTCTAAAAAATTATGTAGAACGTCCGACGAGCCGGATTGAAAATAATAACGGGCCGCATGTGGCTCGCGGGCCGTATTTTACGCAAGTCTGTAATAGGGAATAGATCGATTTTATTGATACTAGCAAAAGGAAAACATTGGATTTAAGAACGGCAGACTTTATATAAAATTTAGCACTTTTAATAATAAGGACGTTTAATCAAGTCTGTCTGCCTGTCTGTGGCGTCATCGCCATCAGTCAGCAAAACAAGAATGGCGGATAACTACGGTGGCCGAGAAAAATCACTACAAACGCAAACGAGAAAAGACAACATCATAAATGACAACACAACAACTTTGAGCTACAGTACGATTGCAAAAGTCACAACAAATACAAATGCCACAACACCATAATATAAAGCTGCAACACAACTTTAATCCACAAAAGACGCAACAGACACAACGGAAGTGACAGCGGAGCAAGATACGGCGACGGACCGACTTCTGGAACACAAAAATATGAAGAGCACAACACAACAACTGGCACCAAAGGAAAAAACATTTATTCAGAAAGAAATTAATAGAAAAGATGGATGAAGGTGGCTATGGGAATTAAGAAGCGATGGGCCAACACCATCAACAGGGATGAGGGGGCATACATGCTTCCACACATGGGACACTGTCCTTCAAAGGCCACACTAGGACAGAGAACATATTGTATGGCCAGGTCGGGAAATTTTATTTAGCAGGTAAATCTACTGTTAAAATGTTGGTAACTGTTTTTTTTATTGACATTTGCTTGAATGTTGAAAATGAACGCAGAAAAGGTTTCCTTTTGTTAATTCAACCTATTTTTTAAATTTATTTTATTTTTTTTGTCCTGTCCTGCTACTCAGGCAAATCATATTGTTGATATTGATGCCCATATTTGCTGTACGGATTTACTTTACAAAAGAGAAGTGTGGGATACTTCTCTTATTGCTTATTTGTATTTGATTTTATTAAATGGATTTATATCAATGTTTGGCGCAGCCGGGCTGGAGCAGGAGGGGATAGAAAGAGAAAAAAAGGAAGACAGGGGGGACAAGAGGGGGATAAGACAAAGAGACAACAACAAATACAACAATACAAATAACAACAACAGAACAGTATCTGCAAATAGGATATGTACAAATATGATAGTAAAAGTGAAAGCAAGTCCCAGAGGCCAAGTCGGTCACCGCAGGACCCCCAGCACGGGGCTACGGGAACCACCCACCCCACCTGCAGGTACCCCAACGATGGAGATGGAACATACAGCAACTGACCTGTCGAATCCTCCACCTTAGGGAGGAAAATTTTTTTTTAATTAAAAAACATTTTTTATACAAAAATAATAATAAGAAAAAAAATTAAATAATGATTAAAATAATAATGATAATAATAATAAATAAAATACAATTTAAAAATAAATAAAATATAAAATATAAAAAATGTTTTTTAAAGAAAATCACAGACATGCTGACACACAAGGTCACAACCCCTGCAGCTGGCCAAATTGCGGAATACTTTGCAGTGCACCAAGCTGCCACAATAGACGTGGGGACTAGGACTGTATGTGTATATATATATATATATATATATATATATATATATATATATATATATATTTATATATATATATATATATATATATATATATATATATATATATATATATATATATATATATATATATATATATATATGTGTGTGTGTATATATATATATGTGTATATATATATGTATATGTATATATATATGTATGTATATGTGTATATATATATATATATATGTATATATATATATATATATATATGTATATATATATGTATATATATATATGTATATATACACACATGTGTCTGTATATATATATATATATATATATATATATATATATATATATATATATATATATATATATATATATATATATATATTTATATATATATACATATATACACACATGTATATATATATATATATATATATATATATATATATATATATATATATATATATATATATATATATATATATATATATATATATATATATATATATATATATATATATATATATATATCTCTTAGGGATGTCCGATAATGGCTTTTTTGCTGATATCCGATATTCCGATATTGTCCAACTCTTAATTACCGATACCGATATCAACCGATACCGGTATATATAGTCGTGGAATTAACACATTAGTATGCCTAATTTTGTTGTGATGCCCCGCTGGATGCATTAAACAATGTAACAAGGTTTTCCAAAATAAATCAACTCAAGTTATGGAAAAAAGTGCCAACATGGCACTGCCATATTTATTATTTAAGTCACAAAGTGCATTATTTTTTTTAACATGCCTCAAAACAGCAGCTTGGAATGTGGGACATGCTCTCCCTGAAATAATCCTGATACCCACTACAACTATGGGAAACACTGTACTTTGACTTTCACAAAGTGCTTTTTTTTTTTAAACATGCCTCAAAACAACAGCTACAAAAACAATGAAGGCACACAGCTTCAGTCCAAAGTGTACTATAAACTCAAACTGCCCTGTTCTTAACGTATTCGTATGAGTAACAAAAATGTGCAAATAAAAACAAGAAAGACACAAAAATAAAAAAATGCTTCAGTCTAGACTAGTAAATAACGCAGCCATCCTTTAAAGTGCATGAACATTAATAAAACTGCTTCAGTCTAGACTAGTAGAAAACACAGCCATCCTTTAAAGTGCATGGGGAAAAAAGACACAAAACATAAATAAAACAGCTTCACTCAGTCCAGACTATTAGTCCATTTGTGCAACAGATGAAGCTCAAAGAGTGGGCTAATTCTTTTTCTCCTTGTCATCACGTGTGAGAGGTAGATTTTTCTGAATGAAAACAAGCATCTGCAAGGGGTTGTGAGTATTTGTTCTGTTGTGTTTATGTTGTGTTACGATGCGGATGTTCTCCCGAAAAGTGTTTGTCATTGTTGTTTGGTGTGGGTTCACTGTGTGGCGCATATTTGTAACAGTGTTAAAGTTGTTTATACGGCCACCCTCAGTGTGGCCTGTATGGCTGTTGATCAAGTATGCCTTGGATTCGCTAGTGCGTGTGTCAAGCCGTAGATATTATGTGACTGGGCCAGTACGCAAAGGCAGCGCCTTCAAGGATTAATTGGCTCCTGCGTCCGTGTACAAAGTGGCGTTTTAGAAAGTCACAAATTTTACTTTCGGAAACCGATACCGATAATCTTGAAACCGATACCGATAATTTCCGATATTAATTTTTAAAGCATTTATCGGCCGATAATATCAGCGATCCGATATTATCGGACATCCCTAATATAAATATATACAGTATATATATATATATATATACCTATATATATATATATATATATATATATATATATATATATATATATATATATATATATATATATATATATATATATATATATATATATATATATATATATATATGCACACATACATACATACACTTTAACCAACAAATCCATACACAAGCCGGTGGGGCAGCGATCAAGCCTTGGCACCCACTGCCCACTGAGAGCCAGCCGCGCACCCCTTGCCCCCCATTGAACAGGTGATCTTATAATAACTGTGCTGTCCTGTTCTCATATCTTGTTTTTAATGACACTTCAGAGTCTCATTTGCAAGTATTATATAGTAGACAATGCATGTTGTTACAATTCTAAGACGTTAGGTGGCGGTTGTGTATAGGCCAGACCTGGGCATTCTGCGGCCCGCGGGCCACATCCGGCCCTTTGTGCGTCCCTGTCCGGCCCACGTGAGGCCAATCAGAAATTACAAAATAAATTTTAAAAAGTATCTATGTCGAGTGTGCAATACAACGGTGCTGCTTTTGTTTTGAAAAGCGTTATTTGTATTACTTCCGTGTGGACGTACAGTATGCGCGTGCGTGATTGTGAGTGAATGTGAACAGCTGCAATCCCAATTTACAAAATAAAGTTGAGAAAACATCTATGTCGTGCGCGCAATACAACTGTGCTGCTTTTATTTTGAAAAGTGTTATTTATGGGCGTATGTCCGTGTGTAACCTGTGAGTGAAGGTGCACAGCGACAAGCAGAGGTGGGACCAAGTCATTGCTTTGCAAGTCACAAGTAAGTCTCAAGTCTTTGCCCTCAAGTCTCGAGTCAAGTCCCGAGTCAAGACAGGCAAGTCCCGAGTCAAGTCCAAAGTCAAGACTGGAAAGTCTCAAGTCAAGTCACAAGTCCTGCATTTTGAGTTTCGAGTCCTTTCAAGTCCTTTTAACCACAGACTAATATTTTTACACAGATTGTGTATGCTTTTAAAACGCTGTATTTATTTATTAAAACAAGTGCATTTGAAATTGCCAGAAAAAAAATAGTGCTGACATTGCAATTCATAACAGCACTATTAACAGTAATTTTAATAGTTTAAACAATTTTAAACATTTAACTCATTCCTTTACAGAATAAACACATTTGCAAAAACAAACATTAACATACTATTGGTTGTATTTTATGAAAATAATATTACCACAGAGTTGAGAAGGAGCAAAGATCTTCAATATTTGTATGTGAAAATCACAAATAAATCTTCTGGGGGAGGATGACGCCCCTACAGGGGTTTGGTTTACAAACTTTCAGCCCCACCTAAAACAAAATTCACCAGCCGCCACTGATTATGATGCATTCTCATTTTAGGCAAAATATAAGACAATACTTTCTTAACAGTATAATTATAACCAGGAATAAGTCTTCAAGTAACAATATTCTAATACTAACATTGTTGGGTAAAACAGCATTTGGTTTTATTCTGAATGTAGTGAAACAAATTGGTGGTTTTAGCTGAAATAAAGACTTTCAGGTGTTTATATATGTTTAAGTATTTGGCAGACGCTTTTATCCAAAGCGACATACATAAAAAATACATACATAACAATCACTGTAAACATTATCATTTAAGGGAAGAATGTAATACAAAATATCAATACAAAGTGTCAAGACAGAATAAACTCTCTGCTGCTGCAGCAACAGAGATACAGTCTATAGGTCCCTAGGATATATAGATATCTAATGTATTCATACATTGTTTATGTAGGATATACGCATGTATATATAACCTAATCATATTGTTTCTTCAATTTAAAAATAGCTTACCGTTTTTTCCCCCTTCTCTGGGATTATATTCCCAGTTTTGATCTCGGACGTCTGGTCACTTATAGCGTATAAGAATATTATATTACTGTTAAGCAAACTATGAATAATAAAACTTGCCAAAACATGTGTCCGTTATCATAGCTACACGTATGACAAAAAAATGCGTGAAAATCAGTGGTATTCAGTGAGGTAAAATGAATTAAATGCGCTGACAGTTCATTGCTCCTGACAAATGAATTGCACTGAGTGGAGCGGATCACCACTCCAAGATGGCTGCCCCGCGTCTCGTCTGCGCCAGTAGGCAGTAGCGCTCAATGCTGCGTACCCTTAAAACATGTCTATGGTTATAACGTTAGCAGTGAGTTTACAGCCTCACTGATTTAACTACACAGCAATTAAAAGTCATGTTACTTAGCCAATAAACGTTATCTTACATTCAAAACTTACCCTTCTTTGGGCAACTTCAAATGTCGAACGAAGTTGGAAGTTGTTGCGTCTCCGTCTGTAATATTCGAACTGCGTGATTTGCATACGCAATTCGTTTTTTGTTGACCAAGTCGTAGTTTTTATACCCGAACGAAACCAACTTTGGCATAATTGTTTCTCTCTGCCGCATTGTTTGACAACTCTTGTTCGGTGGTTGTCCTGCAATTTGATTGGATGAATGCTGTGTGATGAAAACAACGTATAACTAATTTGATTGGCTGTTGTACTGACAGCACACCAGCTGACAAGCAGCACACACGCTGATAGACAGACACGTACAAAATGAAAGATACGGAGCGCTCCCAAATAACTTTTTAAGCTTTGGGTTTTGGGGAAAGAAACAAGTCATGTCAAGTCAAAAGGCTCAAGTCCAAGTGAAGTCACAAGTCATTGATGTTAAAGTCTAAGTCGAGTTGCAAGTCTCTTTACATTTTGTCAAGTCGAGTCTAAAGTCATCAAATTCATGACTCGAGTCTGACTCGAGTCCAAGTCATGTGACTCGAGTCCACACCTCTGGCGACAAGTGATGCACGGTTTACACCCGAGACGCTAAAAAGAGAAAAGTTGATGACGAATGCTGTGTTTTCAACAAGACATGGACTGCCAAGCAACGTTCCCTCTAAGGTGCGCGCCTGCGCAATTGCGCACTGCTCAAGCGTCCTCTGCGCACAGCAAATATATGCCGCGCACCAAATCAAATCCCATCTGAATTCTAAACAAAATAAACACATTTATTCTGTGTAATTTTGCAGTGCAACTTTGAGTGACAGTGACAACAAGCTGCCCTAACGGTGTTCGTCAACACCGTTCAATTGAACACCGTTCAATTATTTTAACGTCTATCGAGATGCTTCGAGGACAGGAATTATATCGATCACTTTATTGAGCAAAACTGCTTATATTCGGCCATAACCACACCAAAAACATGAGTAAAACACTTCTATCTCGAAAAACTAGTCATTTTCTGCCGTACAAACCAGGCCAAAACCAACTTGTCATCTGTCACCAACACGCATAGCACTAAACCACTGGTGCGTTTATGGCCACACAAAAAGTCGGACAACTCAAACACCACACAAAGTTACACTATGACTCCTCAGTCATACGTGTGCTTATTTTACAGTCATTTATTATTAATGTTAATTTATTTATATTAATCATGGAATGCTGTTACTAGAGAAAGTTACAGGAATGCACACTTCATCCTATGCTTACATTTCATTGTGCAACATGAGGATGTTAAGGGGAACTAAATGTGATCTCTGAAACGGGTACAAATGATTTCCAAAGCAGTGCTTTTGGGATAAAGTTAAGTTAGGTTAAATGAAAGTATTATTATTATTATTATTATTATTATTAATTTTACGGTATATATCAAAAATAATATTGAGCAAAATCTTATTGAAATATTGTTGATGTGGCCCTCCAGCAGTGCTCGGGTTGCTCATGCGGCCCCCGGTAAAAATTAATTGCCCACCCCTGGTATAGGCTATAGCACCGGTGTCTATAGAGAGTGAATGGACAACTCTGTTTCAGACGATCTCCTAAATGATTGGTCAAAAGCCCCTCACGTGACTACATGGCGCCATGTTGGACACCAGTTTGGAGCCACTGCTAAGCGACACTGCACTCATTAAACATGTCTTTCAATCGATGAGTTTTTTGCTGTGAAAACATGCCTTGTTGCGCGGCATGGGGAGGCCCCACTTGCCAGAAAGGCGGGAAGATTTTGCATCTCATCGAAGAAAATTATGGAAAGTAAAGGTTCGCTGGGAAAGCTTAAGTGCCAATGAATGAGACCAGTATCTTGTGCGAGATAAGCAAGCATACATATACATGGTGAATGTGGTACTGTATATCTCACTCTCAGTAACAGTGAAATAATACACTTTGCCTGACAAAATTGCACCTTCTCTGTAGGTCACCAATAATCCAAACTAAATATTGCTGTAAAATAGCAGCGTTAGTTCAGTATTCAAGTATGATGATAATAAAATCAGGAACTTGCCCGAGCAAAATGGAGGAAGCAGCAGGAGGAGCAGGCAGCCACCACAGTTGACGTACTTCAAACCTGTTGTTTAGTTGTCCATACTCTTTATACACGACTCTGGTCTATAGTGTGTTGCCTAGGCAGGGAGTAGTCTTTGCCGTTAAGCAGAATTCGTCAGCTAGTCTTTCATTGGGCCCTAAATAGTGTTTATCCTGCAAGCATTGTACTTATTACACACCAAGGGCCTCATGTAAAAAAGAGTTGCATGGCTTTCCTTCTAAAAATGGACATATGATCAAATCCAGAAAATGGCGAATGCAAGTAAAAATTCAGATGTATTTAAGTGTTCGCAGGCACAAATCCAAGCACCTTTCTTTGTTGCATTGTAATCAACTTGGAATCCGCCGAAGACGTGTGCGTGACTTGGCATGCCCAGACCACGACCAGACTACACCCCTATATAAATACGCAAATCATATTGAAAGTAGCCATGTGCTTGCTCGCCACGGTGTGACCAATCACAAGTCAGTAGGATGTGTTTCTTTCTCTGTTTTGATTAAAGACAAACTGACTCGGGAAATTTATTTATTTATTTATTTACAGACAGACAACATTTTGTATTACGTTATTGTTTCTTTTGTTAATATCAGAGTCTGTTCTGCAAAAAAGGTCATCCTAGAAGCGCACAGCTTATGGACAGGGACCCACAGTTAAAATATACATCATCATATAATATACAAAATACAGTATAATACAATTCCTTTCGGAATCTACCCACCAAATACCCATTTACAATTTCATACCAACCTACCAACATTTTGACATTTATAAAAAAGGAACCTTTGAATCCACCAAATCAGTCTCAATATCCTATTATTCAAATGTTATTAAAGGGTTGCATCTTTAAGATTTGCAATAATCTCATCATACATATAGAGATCAAGACCAAAATTATGCGACTAATGTGGGAAATTTGGAAATGTATAATAATAATAATGGGAAATTTGTGCTTCAGCCCGTTTAAAAAGATAGTCGCTACAATGATACCTAAAACTTTAGAAGAGGTGGGTGACTGATTACCCTAATGTAAAATATTTTTGTGACTTATCACAAAATGTGTTTATTGCTTGCTCACATGAGTCACATAACAGTTTCGGTGCTGGAGCCTATCTCAGCTGCATTCAGGCGATAGGCGGGGTACACCCTGGAACAAGTCGCCACCTCATCGCAGTGGAGGTGTTGTGTTGCCGTGTAAAATTGCTAATGCTAATCAGTAGCATGCTTATGACACAGCCAATATAAATTAGCATCAAGCTATCGCGTTTTGAAAAAGTGGAGCCTTACTTTTCGTTCATGGCACTGTTTCATTTTATGTGAATCGAATTTTGTCAGTGCCTAAAAAAAAGTACCAAATTCGGTACCCATCCCTACCAACCAACCTGTTGCCAAGGAATTACTTGACAGCCTCTATGTGCGTTTTTTACGTGGACTAATGCCATTGTAGTTTGGTTTTTTTAAAACAGCGAGTCTCGCAACACAACTTTTATTGAGCTCTGAGATAAAAGCGCTAGCTCTGCACTTTGTCCATTAGTGCTAAAATGGCTGAAAAGGAATAAACGTTTGTGGTTATCACAGCGATTGCATTACGTTGTGCACGTGTTGGCTGGCAGACACGCATGACCACACAGACACAAAGTTATCCCTCCGCTTGGTGTGGCCCGTCCGCGCTCGCTGTATTTACACTCCAACATAACTCACTGGCAAGATAATGGCTGCTGGGACAGTCGTAAAAATAACCGGCCGCACATTTGTTTGGATGAACTAACCTTGCTCGTCTCCTCACGCCTCCTCCCATTGCTATCCTACCATAGTTTATCGGTGCACGCTGTATGAACAAAAGTATTGGGACAACAAGTTAAAATGTTGGATAATTGAAAGCGGTTCTTTGAGCTGTAAAAGTCGCCACTTTCTCCAAGAGTGTGTACCTCTCAACCCCAGAGCAAGCATCTTTGTTTGCTTAGGATACAATAAATTAAGTACTGTACATGCATTCTATGAGTATTTGGGGGTAAAACTCAAGTCCCGGCACAAAGAAAACAGCATACATCATCACAAGTACTTCCTTTTGGAGGGCTGGGGGGTTTGAACTCATGACAGATATGCATTCGTACACTAACACTTAAACGTTAATGCAAGCCTCTCCCTGAAACATGACTGTTAATTTTGTTGAAATAAAACACATTAATAAAGAGATTTCTGACAAAAGTGGGAAACGTTATATATAAAAGAAAAAAAGGGGGTAAAACCATTTTCATTACTCGAGAACAGCCTTGAATACAGAAAGCAAAGTCTACAAAGTTCAATTCCTTGTGTGTTAAACATACTTGGCCACTTTGATTCTGATTCTGATTTATTTGCACAATGCACAACTGGATTAAAATGTTATTAAAATATGTGGATATTTGTAGACTAATGTCCTCTGCAGTGGACTGAAATAATAATGGCCATGGTATGCAAAACACAAATGTCTGAGTGATCTAAGACATAAAAAAATACATTATAATATTGATAAAGGCTTTTAAAAAAGTAATGCTTTTAAGTGATTAAAAAAAATGTGATTAATTAATTATGATCTGCGATTAATGAATTAATGAATCTCTTTTTTAATCTCACCTACAAAATTTAAAGAAATGCCCTTAACTTGTGATATTTTCATTTAAGTTAATTACATTAATATTAAGATAGTATCTAAACAAAAAATGGGCTTCATAAAGACATTTGTTTTATTTATTACAATAAAACGTCAGGTCCATATAAAGTACTCACGTTAAAAGTCAAACAATTTTTTAAGCATTAAATATTGCATTTTGAACTTGATGCTCTGCTTTAGATAATATAAAATAAATAAAACAAACCCATCAATCACATTGCTAGCACCGTGTTTAATTACATATTAAACTTTGTAAAACGGATTGGAGGAAATGTTGGCTTTGTCTTTCCTGACTGTCAATCACATATGTCTTGTACACACGTGCATTAAGGGTAAACATTTTCCATAGAATATGTTTTGCAGACCGTTTTCAAGCCGCTTTCTAACTGTCTCTTCAGTTTTGTGGGCGCTTTTATTTACGTGCCTCCACTTACACAGCGTCGTCTCATCCATGTTGTAATTTTTGGCATCTCCATAGTGAGTTTACTGACAGATACAAGTCAGAACTATACGCTACTTTGTATTAGAAATCACAACAATGAAGGATGCATGTGCATGTACGAGCCAGTCTGCCTCACAACCAAGGAGCTTATTGACTACTACCCAGACTAATGGTGTCCTCGCACTAAGCACTTTGGGTAAATTTCTGCCATATATGGAGATATCTGCTGACATCACAGTTGGGAAAACTTCACAGGTTACGCAAATTCTAAATTGCTCGTTTGGAGGAAGTATAAAGGAAGGCAAGATTGTTTTAAAAATATCTTCACCATGCCTCCATAGATTGATTTCACATTTTTGGGACTTATGCAGATCCCAAATTGACAAAAAAGGTACCAATATTTAGGAAAAGTTGGTTTAGCATAATAGGTGCCCTTTAAACCTTATTTAATGACAGAACATGTACTAATGTACTTGAAAAGTCTGGATTTCATTTCGTACAGCAGCAGACACTTACCACGATTAAAACAACATTATTGTCTAATGGAGTAATGCAAGTTACCCTAGGCCAGGGGTCGGCAACCCAAAATGTTGAAAGAGCCATTTTGGACCAAAAAAACAAAAATAAATCTGTCTGGAGCCGCAAAAAAATTAAAGCCTTATATAAGTGTGATAATTAAGGCAACACATGATGTAATTGTCTATATTAGCTGTATTAGCCTACTAAAAAAGGCTGACGCAAATCTTCGTTGACAGAATATTTTGTATTTTAATTTTTATTCTACACATTTTTGCCACATTGGAAAGCATTAGTAAAATGGAGGCTTCTTAGAGGATGAGAACACTCCTGGAAATGACTGTCTTAGAATGACCAAAGGTATTATGTGTGTGTCCAAGTTAAAGGAAACGGCAGACTGTCTTCTTCTAATGGATTTATTACAACCTTTGCAAGCTGGGTAACGTTTGCTGGGGTCTGGAATAACCTGGCACACAAACAACTATCAGAAATGCAGCCAATATTACATACAGATAATGTGTCATGAGACATGCAAATATAAATTAAATACACAGAGGACATAAGTAAAGGAAATTCAATTAGCTCAAATATACCTACAAACGAGGCATGATGATGCAATATGTACATACAGCTAGCCTAAATAGCATGTGTGAACGACGGTGGCAGGACTCTGAGTGATAGTGGAAATCGGTGGTGTAGATGGGGAAAAATCTACACCCCCGGTGTTGCTGACCAGCCTGTCAGACACACAGTCCTGCAGTCGCACGTACTGTGGTCTGTCAGTCAGGTAATCAACAACCCAGGACACCAAGGGGGCCTCCACCTGCATCGTCTCCAACTTCACACCCAGTAGCCCAGGCCGTATGGTATTGAAAGCACTGGAGAAGTCAAAAAACATGACCCTCACACTGCTCGCAGGCTTGTCTAGGTGGGTGTGGGCTCGGTTCAGCAGGTAGATGACTGCGTCCTCCACTCCCAGTCTGGGCTGGTAGGCGAATTGGAGTGGGTCCAGGTGGGGCTTGACTGTTGGGCGGAGTTGTTCCAGGACCAACCTCTCCATGGTCTTCATGATATGGGAGGTTACAGCCACCGGCCTGTAGTCTTTCGACGTGCTGGGTCGCGTGCACTTGGGGATGGGGACCGCACATGAGGTTTTCCACAGTGTGGGGACTTTCTGCAGCCTAAGGCTCATGTTGAAGATGTGCTGGAGCACACCACACAGCTGTGGGGCGCAGGCTTTCAGTACCCTGGGGCTCACACCGTCAGGACCCACGGCCTTGCCTTGTCGGAGCCACTGTGTCAAACCTGTTAAAGAACTGGTTTAGCTCATTGGCCCTCTCTTTGTCTCCGTCCACCCCTCTACCCCCTGACGGTTTGAGGCCGGTGATGGTCTGCATACCTCTCCAAACCGCCTTCATGTTGTTGTACTTCAGCTTCCCTTCCAGCTTCCTCCTGTAGTTCTCCTTGACCTCCCTGAGTTTGGTCTTCAGCAGCCCCTGAACTCTTTTCACCTCCTCCCTGTTACCAGCATTGAATGCCCTCTTCTTCTCATTCAGTAGGGCTTTGATGTCCTTGGTCACCCACGGCTTGTTGTTTGGGTAGCAGGTGACCGTCCTTGATGGGACATTTGAGTCAACACAGAAGTTGATATAGTCTGTGATGCACTCTGTGAGCCCGTCAATTTCCTCTCCATGAGGCTCCATGAGCACCTGCCAGTCAGTTACCTCAAAACAGCCCTGTAGTGTCTCTTGGACCCCTTCTGACCACCTTCTAACTGTTTTTTTGGTCACAGGCTGTCTTTTGACCAGAGGCACTTAACAGGGGTTGAGGTAAACAAGGTTGTGGTCTGACCGGCCCAGCTCTGGTAGTGGTATGGAGCTATACGCTATATGGAGCTATCTTGGAGCGGGCTATGGTGTGCCCTGCTTCGCTGTTGGACTGCCGGCCACGCCTCCTCGCCACCATCTTGGAGCGGGCTCCGGTGTGCCCTGCCTCGCTGTTGGACTGCCGGCCACGCCTCCTCGCCGCCATCTCGGAGTCGGCCCCGGCGGGGCACGCCTTGCTGTCGGTCTGCCGGCCCCGCCTCCCCACAGTCCTCCATCGCCGGGCGCAAGCCGGGAGTCCGACCGGCTGAGCCTACTCCCCCCCCCTTTTTGAGGGAGCGGGAAGTAAAGACGGCCACGACCACCTGTGCCCCTGGTCTTCTCCTCCTCCTTCACCTGTTCTTTTTCTTCCTTTTCTTTGCCTTGTTCTTAGCCTTTGTCTTTTTCTTTGTCTTCTTTGTCTTTTCCTTTGTCTTTTCCTTCTTCTTTGTCTTTTTCTTTGTCTTTACCTTCTTTTTTGTCTTTTTCTTCTTCTTATTTGTCTTTTTCTTCTTATTATTTGTCTTTTCCTTTGTCTTTTTCTTCTTCTTTGTCTTTTTCTTCTTCTTCTTCATCCCGTTCGGGGGGCCATTCGCATTTGAAAGGCAATTAAAAATAAATAAAGAATAGTGAACAACAGGCTGAATAAGTGTACGTTATATGACGCATAAATAACCAACTGAGAACGTGCCTGGTATGTTAACGTAACATATTATGGTAAGAGTCATTCAAATAACTATAACATATAGAACATGCTATACGTTTACCAAACAATCTGTCACTCCTGATCGCTAAATCCGATGAAATCTTCTTCCTCGTTGTCGCTCCTGGTATGCGCTGCTAGCGTCCTTTCTTTCTGCTGCTCGATCGCCGTTTTCTGCTGCATATTTCACTACGTCCAGCTTGTAATCTGCAGTATATGATTTCCTTTTCGGTGCCATTTTTGTTCAGCCCTTCTCAGTTTTTATAAGTTACCGCCAATGTTCAAATGATCCATTTTAATAGCTACGGCATCAGCATATAGCATGTAGCAGTTAGCATCCTATGACCCACAATGCACTTCTTATTGGTTGACGTGTGTGTGTGACGATTGCTGACGTGTGTGTGTGACGATTGCTGACATTTGCTTTGTCTCTTCCGTGAATTCGATAAATAATATTATTTGATATTTTACGGTAATGTGTTGATAATTTCACACATAAGTCGCTCCGGAGTATAAATCGCACCGCGGCCAAACTATGAAAAAAACAGCGATTTAGAATCCGAAATATTCGGGTATATAGAAAATTTATAGCACAAATAACTACAGAGGCAGACATTAAGTACAAAAAGTATAAAAACAAGTTAACAAACATACTACGATCATGTAGAAAAGAATATTACAGTGAATTATTGGACAGGAACAAAAATAATATGAGAACAACATGGGGCATCCTCAATAGCATTATTACAAATGGCACTAAGAGGGATTACCCCAATACTTTTTAGATGGTAATAAAAATAATGACAGCATAAAGGAAGTAGTTGAAAGCTTCAATAATTACTTTGTAAATATTGGACCAAAATTGGAAGAAAGGATTCCAGACCCAGTTTCAATTGAGGACTATAATGATACCACAGAGCAAAATCCCAACTCGATGTTCCTCAGTAATGTGACACAGGAGGAAATAGTTATAATAGTGAAAAAATTTAAATCTAAGACTTCAACTGATTGTAACGGAATTGATATGGAAATGATAAAAAAAGGTTATTGAAGAGATCTCAGGACCATTAATGTATATTAGTAACCTATCATTTCAAACAGGTACATTTACAAACAAAATGAAAATAGCTAAAGTTGCACCAATTTATAAGACTGGAGACAAACACCAATTTACAAATTATAAACCTGTTTCTTTACTTCCACAATTTTCTAAAATCATTGAAAAACTGTTCAATAACAGATTAGAGAGTTTCACAAACAAAAATAAAATACTCAAAGAGAACCAATGTGGATACAGAGCTAATGTTTCAACTTCAATGGCTTTAATTGAAATTACAGAAGAAATTACCAATGCAATAGATAGTAAAAAATGTGCGGCAGCAGTGTTTATGGATCTAACTAAAGCATTTGACACAATTAATCACAATATTGTAATCAAAAATCTAGAACGATACGGCATCAGAGGGTTAGTCTTAAACTGGATAAGAAGTTATCTAACAAACAGGAAACAATACGTGAAGCTAGGCGAACACACATCTACAACGCTATATACACTACCGTTCAAAAGTTTGGGGTCACATTGAAATGTCCTTATTTTTGAAGGAAAAGCACTGTACTTTTCAATGAAGATAACTTTAAACTAGTCTTAACTTTAAGGAAATACACTCTATACATTGCTAATGTGGTAAATGAATATTCTAGCGGCAAATGTCTGGTTTTTGGTGCAATATCTACATAGGTGTATAGAGGCCCATTTCCAGAAACTATCACTCCAGTGTTCTAATGGTACAATGTGTTTGCTCATTGGCTCAGAAGGCTAATTGATGATTGGAAAACCCTTGTGCAATCATGTTCACACATCTGAAAACAGTTTAGCTCGTTACAGAAGCTACAAAACTGACCTTCCTTTGAGCAGATTGAGTTTCTGGAGCATCACATTTGTGGGGTCAATTAAACGCTCAAAATGGCCAGAAAAAGAGAACTTTCATCTGAAACTCGACAGTCTATTCTTGTTCTTAGAAATGAAGGCTATTCCACAAAATTGTTTGGGTGACCCCAAACTTTTGAACGGTAGTGTATATCCTGTGGTGTACCTCAGGGATCAATACTAGTACCTAAATTATTCAATCTCTATATAAATGACATTTGTAAAGTTACAAAAGATTTAAAGTTAGTATTATTTGCGGATGATACAACAGCGTTTTATTCAGGAGAGAACACACAGAAGATAATACAAATAATAACAGAAGAAATTAACAAATTAAAAAGAGGGTTTGACAAAAACAGACTATCATTGAATCTCAGTAAAACTAAAATAATGCTATTTGGTAACGGTAGAAGAGAAAGTCAAACACAAATACAAATAGAAGGAATAAAAATTGAAAGAGTAAATGAAACCAAATTTCTAGGTATAATGATTGATGATAAATTGAACTGGAAATCTCACGTAAAAAATATACAACATAAAGTAGCAATAAACACATCAATAATGAATAAAGCAAACCAGACCAAAAATCACTTCATATTCATATTCTCTACTGCTCGCTAGTGTTACCATATCTGAGGGACTGTGTAGAAATATGGGGAAATAATTACAAAAGTACACTTCATTCATTAACTGTGTTACAAAAAAGATCAGTTAGAATAATACATAATGTTGGATATAGAGAACATACAAATCCTTTATTTATTGAATAAAAGATACTGAAATTCCACGACATAGTGAATTTGCAAACAGCTAAAATTATACACAAAGCAAACTATAACCTGCTACCCAAGAATACACAACAATTCTTCTCAACAAAAGAGGAGAAATATAATCTTAGAGAAAAATGTAATTTAAAACATTTGTACGCACGTACAACACTTAAGACCTTCAGTATATCAGTATGTGGAATTAAATTATGGAATGGATTAAGCAAAGCAATCAAACAATGTACTAATATGATCCACTTCAAGAAACTATTCAAACTTAGTGTTTACAAAATACAAAGAAAAACCATGATAAACATTCTGAATTTATTTCATCCATCCATTCTTTAATTCTCAAAATAATCTTACCTATCTCGTCATATGAAATATGACTTACTTCACTAATTATTATTTATTTATTTATTTTTATTGTGATTACTTATGGAGTATATTGTGAATAAATTGAGAACAGGAAGTAAACAAAAGTTTTAGCAACTGTTATATAAAGGAAAAGGGGTAGGATTAAATAAGCTCTGCTTCTTCCTACTCCTTTTCGAACATGTTGAAAAGAGAAACTGGAAATTGTGATGTATCATGTTGTATGCTTGCATGTTCGAAATAAACTCAAACTCAAACTCAAACTCAAACAAAACTTTTTTTTTTTCTTCATCTTTTTCCATTTTCACACATCTCTGAAAGAGGTCCAGAGAGCCAATAGGGCAACGCTAAAGAGGCTCTAAAGCCGTGGGTTGCTGAGCCCCGCACTAGGCTACAAACAAGACAACATTCAAACTTATACAAACCATTAACACTCGTCTGATACATCTTTAAGTTTATTGTGAATATTTTATTTCACTCTATTTGTTAGAAATAATTCATCCTATCACCTCTATTTAAACTCCTTAACCCTGGTCTTGTGACAGAGTAAGACCTTTTTATTGCTGTTGCTACATTATCTTTGTGCTTAATGCTGGTAGGTACTGTTGCTGCTCTCAGTCAAACTCAAGAAAACAAAGACACTCGTGATTTGGTGCATTTGCAAACAGCTACAATTATGTATAAAGCAAATTATAACCTGCTACCCAAGAATGTACAGCAATTCTTCTCAACAAAAGAGGAGAAATATAACCTTTGAGGAAAATCTAATTTAAAACATTTGTATGCTCGTACAAGACTTGAAACTTCTAGTATATCAGTATGTGGAATTAAATTATGGAACGGATTAACCAAAGAAATCAAACTAAGCACCATAATGTTTTAGTTTAAGAGACTGTTCAAACTACCAGTGTTCGCAAAGTACAAAGAATAATAATTATGATGAACATCTTGAACCCGGCCCCCCCCCCTTTTTTTTTTATTGAGACAGAGATTATTTATGTATTTAATATTTGTATGTTTACTATGGTACATTATTTATTTATTATTTATCTGTTCACTGTTCTGTTACAGAGAACAAGGAAATTGGATAAAATTGTTATGGTATTAAAAGGGGTAGGATTAAATAAACTCTGCTTATTCCTACTCCTTTTCGGACGTGCTGTAATGAAACGACTGGAACTGTGTGATGCATTACATTGTATCGTATGCATGTTCCAAATGAACTGAAACTGAACTGAACTGAACTGAACTCGTCATACAGTAACATACATTTTAGAGTTTAAAAGTTAGAATAATGTGAAAAAAACAGCGCATTAGTTAAGACTGTAATTAATTCATCTGAATTAATTTCTTAATTTGACACCCCTAAAAAACACTTCATGCTTTGACTCAGTGTTGCTTCCTTTGGTAGGGAGAGTAATTATTAATTACATGACTAGATACATGTAAATACACGTTAACACCTAAACTTAAACTTAGACCAACTTTATTGATCCACAAGGGAAATTGTTCCACACAGTATCTCAGTTACAAAGGATGGAAAGGATAATACACACAAGGGCACAAAAAAAGGACGAAAAGAAAGGGTTTAAAATAGACTAAAAATGTACCATAGTAGCAATATAAAATATAACATATATGTAATATTTACATATTATATAGTATATGATATACACTTATCCATCCATCCATTTTCTACCGCTTGTCCCTTTATATTATATTATTATATTATATTTTTATATAATATATGCAATATATAACAAATCCCAATTACCATGTACAATATTACAGTATATGTAACAGCTACAGCAAAAAAGGGCAGCATAAAATAAAGAGTAGATCCAGCAGAAAATATACATTATAAATAAAGAGCGGTAGCAAACAGAGAAGTGGTCAGGTAAATTAGAAGTGCTTTGATAAAAAAATATATATATTAAAAAGGAACCGCAATTTGCAAACATACAGTATGTGCATGTAAAATGTGGGAAAAAATATATGTGTGGAATAATCTACATCAGGGGTGGGCAATTAATTTTTACCGAGGGCCGCTTGAGCAACCTGAGCACTGCTGGAGGGCCACACCGACAATATTTCAATTAAATTTTGTTTAAATTATTTTTGATATACCGTAAGATAAATAATAATAATAATAATTTAATTTAACCTAACTTAACTTTATACAAAAGTAGATTGCTTTTGATGGTTTTATTTTTAACACTGTCTTACACAACATTTCCTGATGTTTAATACAATGCAAAAATGTCAATTTCTGTCACTTTATCCTGCATCCTCTTTAAAAGTCCAACATTTTCCCTGTCAGATTTGGACAACCCTCTGTTGTCACACCTGCCAGCTTGTCCCATTTCAGTCCTAACATGTCCAAACACGCATTTACCTATGTGAACAAGTCATTACCTGTGGTTGTCTCTTTAATTGACTGCATGGCTGCCAGCTCCTCCGTGATTTAAAAGTCTGCAGTTATCCCACGTAAGAAGATGAGCAGCTGGGCGGTGTTACGTACATCGCAGCTCTCATCCAAAGTCAGCGAAAAACGGTCACAGTCAGCCGTCCTGTTCTTCAGCTGAACCTCCAAGTTTCCAGTGATGGTCTCAACCCGCCTCGTTACAGTGCGTCGGGAGAGTGACACGTTCTCAAATGTGCCCTTCTTCTCCGGGCATATCAGCGCAACAGAGTCCAATAAGCACTCTTTAATAAACTCTCCGTCAGAAAACGCCTTACTTTTTCGGGCGATTTTGTGACAAATGACGAAACTTGTCCTGATGGCTGCATCTCTGGGGGTGTGAAACTTGGCAAAAAGTCCTTGTTGGGTTTGCAGTTTTACCATCAACGCATCAGCCTCCCTTGCACGCGCTTCATCAGACAGATTCCGGTATTTTTCCTCGTGCTTCGTCGTGTAGTGGCGATTCAAATTATATTCTTTAAACACAGCAACCTGTGTACCACAAATTAAGCACACAGCTTTACCTTTAATTTCTGTAAAGAAATACTTGGCAGTCCATGTCTTGTTGAAAACACAGCATTCGTCATCAACTTTTCTCTCTTTAGCGTCTCGGGGATAACCGGGCATCACTTGTCACTGTGCACCTTCACTCACAGGTTACACACAGACATACGCCCATACATAACACTTTTCAAAATAAAAGCAGCACAGTTGTATTGCACGCACGACATACATGTTTTTTTACATTTATTTTGTAACTTGTGATTGCCGCTGTTCACATTCACTCACAATCGCGCATGAGCATACGTCCACACGGAAGTAATACAAATAACGCTTTTCAAAACAAAAGCAGCACCGTTGTATTGCACACTCGACATAGATACTTATTAAAATGTATTTTGTAATTTATGATTGGCCTCACGCGGGCCGGACAGGAACGCACAAAGGGCCGGATGTGGCCCGCGGGCCGCCGAATGCCCAGGTCTAATCTACATCATTAAAATTTACAACAAACACTCATTCAACTCACTATTGCCTCGTGTGGTAGGGAGAGGTATTACATTAAAGGACACCCAACAATGTACAGTACATCATGTTCCGCTTAAAGTCCACAAAGTCACGCTGACTTTGTAATACCCTGGAATGGCTTTTAATTTTATTGAGTCCCACTCAATAAAAGTGGAAACAGTTATGTTGAAACCCAACAAGGGTGATGATTTCGGAAACTTTGACGTCCAAAGGGAGAACATTGTGAGCCTGTAAATTGTTGTCTGATAACAATAGGAGGCCAATAGTTGATAGCTGCGTGGAGGTCTGGGACACATGCACTTTTATTGGCTTACTATTTAATGACTTCCTGCACTGAACATGCTGAGAACTTCTTTTCATTCTTCACGTTCTCTTATTCCGATGACCTCACTTCTTCTAGTCTAATCTCAGTTTGCGGGCCTCAGACTAAGTCAATGCAACAAGTTTGACACTGTTCACGTATTTGGTTCGGGTAATCGGGCGCCTCACGCCCCCGCCTCGCTCACTCTGGATGGCTCAGATGTGCTTACCAATGAGCAAATGTTTTGATGATGAAGCCTTTTTCCAAGAATATTTTCTCCCAAACGCCCGCGGCCTTTGGATGACTCCCCGAGGAGGCCATTAATTCAAATATCACTAAGTGTGTGTGTGTGTCTGTGCGCTAGTGGGAGATTTTTACTTTTTTGTTTTATCTCTCTCTCACACACACACACACACACACACACACAAACACACACACACACACACACACACACACACACACACACACACACACACACACACACACACACACACACACACACACACACACACACACACACACACACACACACACACACACACACACAGTCATACATACAAACACAAAAAGAGCAAAAGCAGATCAATTCAGGGTAAAATCTGTGCAAGAAAAAAACACTAAAAGCACAAAAGCAGCTTATCAAGTATTCACAAACCCTCCTTATCATCATTCTACACCTACACCCCAAACACACACACCCCAAAACATCCTTCTATGTCAGCACCTACCACCCCCATTCCACCCAAATTCAGACCCCTCCTACTTTATAGAACACATTGCAGCACATACTGTTAACATGCGTGCGTACATGTCTCCTAATCTTTTAGAAAGTGTTCCATATTTTCTATTATTTCCACGTCCCGATATTTCTCCATATATTTGAGTGATGTGACGTGTGTGCAGTCCAGCACATGTACAAGGACGCCCCCCTCTACCCTCTTATAGCAGTTTGTTTTCACTCAACCAGCCAGAGGAAGAAGCCACTCAGCATGGCTTACACCAGCTCATTTGCCTTCCAAACAACTGACTGACTTTCTCAGGGTCTGATATAGCAGAAAACAACACCTTAATTCAAAAGCAATATGGAATACAATGCATGTAATAGAACTTGATAAAACATGACATTTCCCACCAAGAAAATATGTCTTAACTCGTCAACTTTTGTATGACATCTTTCTAAATTATTATCTTGGCAATTTGATAACACAGAAAAATACTTAATTTTAAAAAGACATTCTGATAATCTTATACGTCATACGGTGGTAATTCAGCTCAAGAGTGTCCTAACTAAGAGTGTTTTGAGATAAGAGATGTCTCTCAGCTAATTGTTATGCTTCAAGTTGCAATGAAAAATTTTAGTTACAAGCATCCCCGCCATTAGTTGGCATACACTGTAAAAAAAAATTCTGTAAAAAAAACGGTCATCTACTGGCAGCTATGGCTGCCAAACGAAAACCATAAAATTCAAGTAAAATTTAATTTTACTTTAATTTTTAAATTAAATTTTTTTTTTTTAAATTTAACTGTATCAACCACGTTTAATAAAGTGACGATGCAAACAGTTCTGCAGAAAAATACCTTTATTCTACAGAGTTTTTCCAAATTATTACAATCAAACACCTTTAATGAAGTGACAATGCTGGCAGTTCTGCAGAAAAATACAGTTAGATTGTTAGTATGGACATAGACTTTTATATAACAAGCTACATATTTAATGATAATTACTGTAATTTTACATGAATTTGAAAGTAATTTAAGAAAACAGAAAATTATATGTATAATTAATTTGGTATTTTTCTGTAAAAAAATAGAAATATACATAGTTTGTCATTACTGGCATATTACTTAAAATAACAGGCGGATTGTTTATTTACAGATAATGTCTTCAATTCTACAGTTTTATAAACTATTTAAAATAAATAGAAAAATTACAGTAGAAATATAGAGTAAATTAATCATAAAAATAGGATTTTTTTTTTTTACAGTGTAGCAAATGTAAGATCTGACCAAAACAACTGCTGTTCATGCTCCAAGTGTGACGATCTGTCACTTCATTTCTGTTTGTTTCCTTATTTTTGTATTTACATCCCATCAGTGCTCTTATTTTGTTCCATTTCCTGTTTGTCTCTGAGCACTGTTTGATCACTCACCTGCCGTTGATTGGGAGGCGGTCCACATCTGCTGCCAATCAACTTGTCTCTATTTTATGCTTGTCTCGAGCACTCCTCAGTGCTCGAAGGTCGCTTTATGTTCGTAACGTTTACATGCAAGACTGCTTCATTTCCCTCTCTGTTTTGAGTAAATTAAGTCATCTTACCTTCTCAACGTCTCCTGGTTCCTGCATCCTGGGGTCACAAACACTGCAGCCATGCGATTTCCTCACACCAAGGTGTGCATTATTTTTACATTACTACTGTATATAAAACTGCTGTATCGGTTCGTCTCAGTTTCAGTTTATTTCCAACATGCATACGATATAATGTAATTCATCACATATTTCCAGTTGTTTCATTACAGCACGTCCAAAAAGGAGTAGGAAGAAGCTGAGTTTATTTAATCCTACCCCTTTTCATACCATAGCAATTTTATCCTATTTCCTTGTTCTTTGTAACATAAGAGTGAACAAATAAATAATAAATAAATATTATACCATAGTAAGTAAACAAATATTGAATACATAAATAATCTTTGTCTCAATAAAAAAAAAAAAAAAGTTTAAGATGTTCATCATAATTATTGTTCTGTGTACTTTGTGAACACTTGTAGTTTGAACAATCTCTTAAACTCAATCATATTGGTGCTTTGTTTGATTTTTTTGCTTAATCCATTCCATAATTTAATTCCGCATACAGATTAAGGCTGAAACGACGCGTCGACGTAGTCGATGTCATCGGTTACGTAAATACGTCGACGCCGTTTTTGTGCGTCGACGCGTCGCATATTTACGTCACACTACCGTCATGGCGAAGCGCAAAGCAGACGATGCGAGCGGTGCGAGCGAGGGGGAAAATCACGCCAAAAGTCGTCAAAAGTGTGGAAGTATTTCAATACACAGCCTAATAATGTTGTTGTATGCACACTGTGTCGAGCGTAAATGGCCTATCATAGCAGCACAACGGCTATGAACGAACATTTGAAAAGAAAACCATCAACCATCAACTAGTCAATCGTCCGCGTGAGCATACGTTGTCATCATTACACAAAAACATGAATGTGTCATTTGTATCTGCTAGGGGTGTAACGGTACGTGTTTTGTATTGAACCGTTTCGGTACGGGGCTTTCGGTTCAGTACGGGGGTGTACCGAACGAGTTTCTAAGCTAAAGCTAACTTTAGCTGCTAAAGTCTTAACAAGCTGCTTTGCCCCTTCTGCCTCTGTCTCGGCACGCAGCATTGTCCCACCCACACAACCATCTGATTGGTACACACGAAGCATTATCAGCCAATCAGCAGTGCATATTCAGAGCGTTACCAGCCAATCAGCAGTGCGTATTCAGAGCGCATGTAGTCAGCGCTTCAGCGTCGAGCAGATAGGTGTTTAGCAGGTGAGCATCAGGCAGCGGACTCTCCCCAAATGATAATAAACACCTCCCAGTCAACTACTAGTAACATCACTATGAGCCCGTCGACCATCTAGAAACTTAAACTGCAGCTCAGCTCACTCGCAGTCCTGGCTTGAGGTGAAGGCTAATTACCTCAAAGTTCCAGCCACATCGACCCCTTCTGAGCGCCTATTTTCAGCTGCTGGGAATATTGTAAACAAGAAAAGAACCAGAGCATGTAGATATGCTAACCTTTCTTCATTACAACTGTTAGTCACTCACTGGAATGAGTAGAATTGGTTATTGTGTACTGTGTTGGACTGGATGTTTATTTTGCACATTTTAAAAGCAATACTTAATGTTTACAGTGCTCCAGAATATTTAGATTGGCACTTTTTTGTATTAGATGTTTATAATGATAAATGATAAATGGGTTATACTTGTATAGCGCTTTTCTACCTTCAAGGTACTCAAAGCGCTTTGACAGTATTTCCACATTCACCCATTCACACACACATTCACACACTGATGGCGGGAGCTGCCATGCAAGGCGCTAACCAGCAGCCATCAGGAGCAAGGGTGAATCTTTATTTTTGCACATTTTAGCAAATAAGCAATACTTTCACTTTTGTTGAAATGTTTACACTGTTGTTACAGAATATTTCGTTTTACACTTTTTTGTATTGGATGTTTATCTTTACTTTTGCACATTTTAAAGCAAAATAAGCAATACTTTTACTTTTGAAATGCTTATACTATTGCAGAATATTAAGATTTGCACTGGATGTTTACTTTTATATTTGCACATTAAAAAGCAAATAAGCTACTTTTAATTTTGTTAAAGGTTAAAAGTTTTAAATGTTTACATTGTTACAGAATATTTAGTCATGTTGTTGTCAATGTTGACTGAGTGGCCATACTTCTTTTTTTTGTAAATAAAAGCCATGCCTTTTGAAAAAACTGGCCTACATCTATTTTTTCATCTTCATTTTGAATAAAAAAATAATCGGTAAAAAGAAAAATAATCTATAGATTAATCGAAAAAATAATCTATAGATTAACCGATTAATCGAAAAAATAATCTATAGATTAATCGATAGAAAAATAATCGTTAGCTGCAGCCTTAATACAGATATGCTAAAGGTTTTAAGTGTTGTACGGGCATACAAATGTTTAAATGAGCTTTTCCTCTTATGCCTGGTTCACACCAACGACGCTTGCCGCGCTTTAAAGCGGCAAGCAAAGCTCCGTCATTTTTGTCAATTTTTCCACGAATATCCCGATCTCCGAAGTAATGTTATGCTTTGATACGCTCTGATACGAATTAGTTGCCGCTTTGGGGGGACGAATTACCGTTCCTCACGATTTGATGCCGCTTTGATCCTGCTTTGATACGCTTTAAATCACGCTTTGATACGTTTTATTACGCTTTATTGAACTTTATTACGCTTTGATGAGATCCTGACGCTTTAAATCAGGCTCTGACACGATTATCAAGCTCTGTTGTGCATTGTTAGCTCTGTTACGCTCTGTTACGCATTGGAATTAATGTGTCATGAACATTATGAACATTAGTTTGTAATAATGACTTTGAAATGTGATATTGTTATGTAATTATGTGCAATTTGGAAGATGCTGTGATTATTATTTTGTGAATTTGATGAATAAATTGCGTGCGCACACATAATATAATGAAAAAGACAAATATGATAAACAAATAAGTCAAAAAAATGTGAAAAACTCAGTATACTAAGTTTTCCCCACATTTTTTTAGATTTATCTATTTATTTGATTTCTCTTTTTGTTTTATTATATACAGGATAAAACACATAATGTAATAAAAAAGAGGAATATGATAAACAAATATGTCAAAAAAAATGTGAAAAACTCAGTATACTAAGATTTCCCCACATTTTTTTAGATTTATCTATTTATTTGATTTCACTTTTTGTTTTATTATATACAGGATAAAACACATAATGTAATAAAAAAGAGAAATATGATAAACAAATAAGTTAAAAAAAAAGGTGTAAAACTCAGTATACTAAGTTTTCCCCACATTTTTTTAGATTTATCTATTTATTTGATTTCTCTTTTTGTTTTATTATATACAGGATAAAACACATAATGTAATAAAAAAGAAAAATATGATAAAAAAATAACTCCAAAAAAATGTGAAAAACTCAGTATACTAAGTTTTCCCCACATTTTTTTAGATTTATCTATTCATTTGATTTCTCTTTTTGTTTTATTATATACAGGATAAAACACATAATGTAATAAAAAAGAGAAATATGATAAACAAATAAGTCAAAACATTTTTGAAAAATTCAGTATACTAAGTTTTCCCCACATTTTTTTTAGATGTATCTATTTATTTGATTTCTCTTTTTGTTTTATTATATACAGGATAAAACACATAATGTAATAAAAAAGAGAAATATGATAAACAAATAACTAAAACAAAAAAGTGAAAAACTCAGTATACTAAGTTTTCCCCACATTTTTTTAGATGTATCTATTTATTTGATTTCTCTTTTTGTTTTATTATATACAGGATAAAACACATAATGTAATAAAAAAGAGAAATATGATAAACAAATAAGTCAAAAAAAATGTGAAAAACTCAGTATACTAAGTTTTCCCCACATTTTTTTAGATTTATCTATTTATTTGATTTCTCTTTTTGTTTTATTATATACAGGATAAAACACAAAATGTAATAAAAAAGAGAAATATGATAAACAAATAAGTAAAAAAAAATGTGAAAAACTCGTATACTGTTTTCCACACATTTTTTATTTTCATTTATTTTTTCAATTTCTCTCTTTTTTTCTCGTTATATTATGTTTATTATTTATTATTTATTATGTTTTATATCTTCATTTCTTTTATTTCTTTGTCATCTTAATAAATATCTATCTTTCATTTCTTATGCTAGTTGACAATAATAAAAGGCATTTCTTTTAAACGTAACATATTCTCTTTATTATTAAGGAAGATGTTATCAACATGTACAGCAAGCAACAAACTTGACCAAACAAAAAAGCACAAATAGTATCACTGTTCACCAATCAGGTTACATAATGTGGGGTTCATATGACAAAGGGTACATTATGTTGTATGAGCTGATACAAGAGAGTGGATCAACATTGTCCACAAAGTAGAAAGTTAAGAACCATTTTTGTTTACATTTTCATACAAAAAAATTATAGACAGTAATGTCAAACTGTAACATCAAACAGCAAACTCTAACAGAAGTACAGAAACAATGATCATCGTATAAAAAAGGCAATGATGCAAAAGAGAATGGATTTGTAATCCTGTGTTGGTTTTACATAAAGTTTCAATGTCACTAGTCAATATCACAGTCACTTCCTATTTGTAGTTGTGGACTGGGGTCCGCGCTTTGAACCAAGATCTGTTAAGCTTTCCTACGCTTTGAGTCAAGCTTTGCTGAGCTTTGTCAGGCTTTGTCACGCTTTGATACGCTCTCGGCGCTTTATTCCATTCTTGACAGAGCGCCAAATTTTTTTAAACCGTTTAAAAATTTTTGGTGAACTTGCCGCATGTCCCGCTTCACTACAAGCTTTCCCACGATCCATTACGACCCTCCCGCTTCAATCAGGCTTTGTTACGCTTTAAAGGCCTACTGAAATCCACTACTACCGACCACGCAGTCTGATAGTTTATATATCAATGATGAAATCTTAACATTATAACACATGCCAATACGGCCGGGTTAACTTATAAAGTGACATTTTAAATTTGCCGCTAAACTTCCGGTTCGAAACGCCTCTGAGGATGACGTATGCGCGTGACGTGGCCCGGCGAACACGGGTATGCCTTCCACATTGAAGCCAATACGAAAAAGCTCTGTTTTCATTTCATAATTCCACAGTATTCTGGACATCTGTGTTCGTGAATCTGTTTCAATCATGTTCATTGCATTATGAAGAAGGAAGCTGAGCAAGCAAAGAAGAAAGTTGTCGGTGTGAAATGGACGTATTTTTCGAACGTAGTCAGCCACAACAGTACACAGCCGGCGCTTCTTTGTTTACATTCCCGAAAGATGCAGTCAAGATGGAAGAACTCGGATAACAGAGACTCTAACCAGGACATTTGACTTGGATACACAGACGCCTGTAGAGAACTGGGACAACACAGACTCTTACCAGGATTACTTTGATTTGGATGACAAAGACGCAGACGTGCTACTGTGAGTATGCAGCTTTGGCTTTTTTTTGCGTATGTACGTAACTTTTTTAAAATATATAAGCTTTATGAACCTTGGGTTAGGTGAACGGTCTTTTGGGCTGAGTGATTGTGTGTGTTGATCATGTGTTTGAATTGTATTGGCGTGTTCTATGGAGCTAGGAGCTAGCAGAGGAGCTAGGAGCTAGCATAACAAACACGCAGGTGTTATTATGCAGGATTAATTTGTGGCATATTAAATATAAGCCTGGTTGTGTTGTGGCTAATAGAGTATATATATGTCTTGTGTTTATTTACTGTTGTAGTCATTCCCAGCTGAATATCAGGTACCGTGAGTATGCAGCCTTGGCTGCTAAACATTCGATAACTTGACCGTATGTGCGCGTCACGTACGTAACTTTTTAAAAATATATAAGCTTTATGAACCTTGGGTTAGGTAAACGGTCTTTTGGGCTGAGTGATTGTGTGTGTTGATCAGGTGTTTGAATTGTATTGGCGTGTTCTATGGAGCTAGGAGCTAGCAGAGGAGCTAGGAGCTAGCATAACAAACACGCAGGTGTTTTTATGCAGGATTAATTTGTGGCATATTAAATATAAGCCTGGTTGTGTTGTGGCTAATAGAGTATATATATGTCTTGTGTTTATTTACTGTTGTAGTCATTCCCAGCTGAATATCAGGTCACCCCCGGCTCTCACAGCATCTTCCCTATCTGAATAGCTTCAACTCCCCACTAGTCCTTCACTTGCACTTTACTCATCCACAAATCTTTCATCCTCACTCAAATTAATGGGGAAATTGTCGCTTTCTCGGTCCGAATCTCTCTCACTTCATGCGGCCATCATTGTAAACAATAGGGAACTTTGCGTATATGTTCAACTGACTACGTCACGCTACTTCCGGTAGGTGCAAGCCTTTTTTTTATCAGATACCAAAAGTTGCAATCTTTATCGTCGTTGTTCTATACTAAATCCTTTCAGCAAAAATATGGCAATATCGCGAAATGATCAAGTATGACACATAGAATAGATCTGCTATCCCCGTTTAAATAAAAAAAATTCATTTCAGTAGGCCTTTAACGCCGCTTTGCATGCCGCTTTAAAGCGCCGTCAAAGCGCCGTTGGTGTGAACCTAGCATTAGGTTATATTTCTCCTCTTTTGTTGAGAAGAATTGTTGTACATTCTTGGGTAGCAGGTTGTAGTCTGTTAGTGTATTATTGTATTGCATTAAAATAATTGTATTAATTTTCATACAATAGTTATTTAAAAGTTTGTTTCTTTTTAAAAGTAATGTTTTGCTGTTTTGGGGGGCTAAACAACAATTAATTGATTGTAATTAATTTAAAAAATTAAGCTTATAGGTTGATGCATTCTATAAAAACATACAAATGCGGTTGATGTATTTAAAAACCTAATCAGAGCTAATAATAAACACAAAAATGTAGTTATTGTTGGATCCTTCAGATAAACAGCCTAATATACAGTATAGGCCAAAAGATTGGAGACACCTTCTCATTTAATGTGTTTTCTTTATTTTCATGACCTGTATGTATGTAGATAAATGTAAATTGTCACTGAAGACATCAAAACTATGAATGAACACATGTGGAGTTATGTACTTAACAAAAAAAAGTGAAATAACTGAAAACATGTTTTATATTGTAGTTTCTTCAAAATAGCCACCATTTGCTCTGATTACTTTTTTTTGCAAACTTTTGGCATTCTCTCGATGAGCTTCAAGAGGTAGTCACCTGAAATGGTTTTCACTTCACAGGTGTGTTTGAAGCTCATCGAGAGAATGCCAAGAGTGTGCAAAGCAGTAATCAGAGCAAAGGGTGGCTATTTTGAAGAAACTAGAATATAAAACACGTTTTCAGTTATTTCACCTTTTTTTGTTAACTACATAACTCCACATGTGTTCATAGTTTTGATGCCTTCAGTGACAATCTACAGTGTAAATAGTCATGAAAATAAAGAAACACATTGAATGAGGAGAAAGTTTTGGCCTGTACTGTATATATTTTTTAAAACGTGGTAAATCACTAACAACCGTCCGAAAAATAATTTTCCAAGTAGCCAAAAATATAATAAATGGTTGGGCCTCAGAATATTCAAATAATGACTACTTAAAAAATAACTCAAACAAATCTTGTTATTGTTTTCCCGGGTTCAAACCTTGTTTGTGGGGACTGTAATGTTTCTAAAAGATAAAGGCATAAAATACTCTTCACTATCTTACCGGTTATTGGCACAAATCAAATGTAAACACAAATAAAGCTGGGTGTGGCTCCTGTATGACCCAAGTATTAAATAAATGATGGTGTAGATGAAGTCGTAATAAACAATTCATGTGACAGCCTAAAGTATAAATGTTAAACAGGTGCTGGTGATATCATAATAGAATAGGCTACAATCATTCTTAGACTAAGTTAATGGCTGCAAGTGCTGTGCAACCCACATGGCTCATGACTCATCTGTCCACCGGTGATAAATGACACCCTCACTCATTATTTTATCATTACTTTTTTATTAATCATTATACTTTGTGGACTGGAGTCGCGCCAAAGATTGCTCATGTCAGTGTTATCGTTTTGCAGAGCTAGTCTAAACACGACTACGTACTCCTCTCCATTTGTGCAGGTGTGTTAATGTTAGCGCAGTAAATCTTGCGCAATGAGGTTTGGATCATTCGCCCCGCTGCCTGCATGGTCGACTTTTACAGTTGTTGTTTTTCTGCCTTTTAATTGGCCTGCCTAAGATTATGAGTCTCAACTTATGAATGATTTGATATGTGTGTGTGTGCACAAGTTTTTGTGTGTGTGTGTGCCCTTGATGCCTGGCCTAGTGGTCCCCTCTTAGAAAGCAGATGATGTAAACAGGATTGGTCGTTCCCACGTCTCTGTTTATAGTGGAAGATCCCAGAGCAGCACCAGCGGAGTGCTGGACTGCCTCTGCATAGTGAACTCACACACCGTCCATCTTTGTCTCACACACGCACCTCAACATGACAGCCATATACACACACACCAACACACACACACAAACACACTCTACAGACACTTCAATCGGTACACCTGCCCATTATAATGAGGTGTTGAATGGGTAAAAAAAATCCATCTTTTATTCTATGGAGGTGTCCATTTAATAATAGAATTTTAGTGTAAATTTTCATGTATTCCTGGTAGGGTTGTACGTTATACCGGTATTAGTATAGTACCGCGATACTAATGAATCATATTCAGTACTATACCGCCTCTGAAAAGTACCAGTCCGCCACAAACAAACGCCATGGGTGGATCTACACCTCACATTCACTGTAATGATACCAAGTACAGGAGCGTATCTAGTCGATACTACTATGATTACGTCGATATTTTTTGGCATCACAGCATTTTCTTTCGTTTTTTTTAAATTAATATTATGTTTATAAACTCAGGAAATATGTCCCTGGACACATGAGGACTTTGAATATGACCAATGTATGATCCTGTAACAACTTGGTATCGGATTGATACCCAAATTTGTGGTATCATCCAAAACTAATGTAAAGTATCAAACAACAGAAGAATAAGTGATTATTACATTTTAACAGAAGTGTAGATAGAACATGTTAAAAGAGAAAGTAAGCAAATATTAAAATTAAATGAACAAGTAGATTAATAATTAATTTTCTACCACTTGTTCTTAATAATTTTGACAAAATAATAGAATGGAAAATGACACAATATGTTACTGCATATGTCAGCAGCTAAATTAGGAGCCTTTGTTTGCTTACTTACTACTAAAAGACAAGTTGTCTTGTATGTTCACTATTTTATTTAAGGACAAACTTGCGATAAGAAACATATGTTTAATGTACCGTACGATTTTCTGTTAAAATAAAGCCAATAATGCCATTTTTGTGGTCCCCTTTATTTGTTAAAGTTTCGAAAAGTATTGAAATAATTTTGGTACCGGTACCAAAATATTGGTATCGGGACAACACTAATTCCTGGTTATATTTTTCCCTGCTGTCCTTTTATATTACTCTCATGGACACAATGATACAGACTGGCTATATTGATATATTGTCTGTTTATTCTCAGACATATCTGCACGCATTAATAAATCAATCAATCAATGTTTATTTATATAGCCTTAAGTGCTCACATCTGAGCGTTTACTATGACCTAATGAGAAAACAAGCACTGTGTTTATATACGCCCTGCTATGAGGCGATGCCCCAATCTGTTTATGTGAATGTTATTTGACTCATGGAGGCCACGTTCCACTGGCATGACAGCAAAGCGCCTCTCCACTAAACTCGTATAAATATGAGCCACATGAGACATCATTTTCTCATTGATAACCCCTACATTCCCAATGGCTTGTAAACCATGTTTCTTCTCCTAGTTGCGTATAGCCTGTTCCAGAAAGCGTATTCACAGAGCAGATGTGCTCCTCTCCCTCAAAAGGTCACTAAACAGACATTATTTAACATGTCAGTGCACCGCAAACACTAAATAACCAAACACAAGTGTAAGTAGTATTGGCATTAGTCGAGTTTGTGGTGTTGAGGTTCATATACAGTACAGGCCAAAGGTTTGGACACACCTTCTCATTCAATGTGCTTTATTTTCATGACTATTTACATTGTAGATTTTCACTGAAGGCATCAAAACTATGAATGAACACATGTGGAGTTATGTACTTAACAAAAAAAGGTGAAATAACTGAAAACATGTTTTATATTCTTCTAGTTTCTTCAAAATAGCCACCCTTTGCTGGGATTACTGCTTTGCACACTCTTGGCATTCTCTCGATGAGCTTCAAGAGATAGTCACCTGAAATGGTTTTCACTTCACAGGTGTCATAGTTTTGATGCCTTCAGTGACAATCTGAAATGTAAATAGTCATGAAAATAAAGAAAACGTATTGAAATGAGAAGGTGCGTCCAAACTTTTGGCCTGTACTGTATACAGTATTTGGCAAAAAGGTAAGAAACTCTGGCAAGTGATTTTATTATGAACATAGTAATTATTTCCTACAGGAACAATCCAATGTACACTCATTTATTTGAATAAGCTACATTAAAATAGTTCAAATTGCTCATAATAAAAGTTTATTATATATGCTAATGTTTATCAATTAAAAACTTTTCAAAACTTCAAGCACTGCTTCTTCCTATTACTTTTTGGCCATGTTGTAAAGAAAATGTAAAAATGTGATGCATCACTTTGAAACTATAAATGTTCAAATAAAACCAATCTGAATGTGAATCTGAAAACTCTGTTAACTATTTCTTGTTAAGGTTGTTAATTGAAAGAGTAAATAAAACCACATTTCTAGGTATAATGATTGATAATAAATTGAAGTGGAAATCTCATGTAAAAAAATATACAACATAAAGTAGCAAGAAACACGTCAATAATGAATAAAGCCAAACATGTTCTACAGAACAAAAATCACTTCATATTCTCTACTGCTCGCGAGTGTTACCATATCTGAGTTATTGTGCAGGAATATGGGGAATTACAAAAGTACACTTCATTCATTAACGGTGTTACAAAAAAGATCAATTAGAATAATACATAATGTTGGATATAGAGAACATACAAACCCTTTATTTATTGAATCAAAAATACTGAAATTCCACGACATAGTGAATTTGCAAACAGCTAAAATTATACACTAAGCAAACTACAATCTGCTACCCAAGAATATACAACAATTCTTCTCAACAAAAGAGGAATATAATCTTAGAGAAAAATTTAATTTAAAACATTTGTATGCACATACAACACTTAAGACCTTCAGTATATCTGTATGTGAAATTAAATTATGGAATAGATTGGGCAAAGAAATCAAGCAATGTAGTAATATCTCCATCCAGACCCACACCACCCGCCACCTGAACAGTTTTTTCCCCCTCGGCCATCAGGCAAATGAACAATAACTCCTAACAGCAGCTCCTTGAATTCCTTGAATCCCTTCTAAGTCTATCTGATAGCTCAGTCACAGCTCTTTTTATTACCAAATAGGTGTTATATGTGTTTTATGTCACACGTTTGCACCAAGAAAAATTCCTAGTTTGTGAACCCGTTCTCAAACAATGGCAATAAAACTATTCTGATTCTGATTCTGATTCTGATTCTAATATGATCCTCTTCAAGAAACTCTTCAAACTTAAAGTGTTTACAAAATACAAAGAATAATAACCATGATAAACATTCTGAATTTATTCCATCCATCCATTCTTTAATTCTCAAAATAATCTTACTCATCTCATCATATGAAATATGACTTCACTAACTATTTATTTATTTTTATTGTAATTACTTATGGAGTATATTGTGAATAAATTGAGAACAGGAAGTGAACAAAAGTTTTAGCAACTGTTATGTAAAAGAAAAGGGGTAGGATTAAATAAGCTCTGCTTCTTCCTACTCCTTTTCGAACATGTTGAAAAGAGAAACTGGAAATTGTGATGTATCATGTTGTATACTTGCATGTTCGAAATAAACTCAAACAAAGCCGTGGGTTGCTGAGCCCCACACTAGGCTACAAACAAGACAACATTCAAACTTATACAAACCATTAACACTCGTCTGATTCATCTTTAAGTTTATTGTGAATATTTAATTTCACTCTATTTGTTAGAAATAATTCATCCTATCACCTCTATTTAAACTCCTTAACCCTGGCATGCACCTCCTGGTACCCCAGCACCTCCAAAACCCTCAAATCTAAACTCCAAACATCTCAGAACAAGCTAGTCGGGTTACTTTTAGACCTCCACCCCAGATCACACCTCACTCCTACCCACTTCTCCAAAGTGGGCTGGCTCAGGGTGGAGGACAGAGTAAAACAACTTGCACTGAGCCTAGTCTATAAAATCCGCTACACCTCCCTGATACCGAAGTACATGTCAAACTACATCCTTAACGTAAATGACCGCTATAACCACAACACCAGGGGGAGCTCCACTAACCACGTTAAACTCAGATTCCGATCTAACAAAGTGGGTGACATTGTTATCACCAGGAAAGATGAGGTCACCTACATAGGTTCCATTCTAGAGGCTAATCTTTCCTGTGATAAAATGGCAACCAAGGTAATCAAAAAGGTCAACCAACGAACGAGATTTCTCTACAGAATCTCCTCTCTGGTCAACAAAAGCACCATGAGGATTCTGGCGGGAACTCTCGTTCAACCCTTTTTCGATTACGCATGCACCTCCTGGTACCCTAGCACCTCCAAAACCCTCAAATCTAAACTCCAAACATCCCAGAACAAGCTAGTCAGGTTACTTCTAGACCTCCACCCCAGATCACACCTCACTCCTACCCACTTCTCCAAAGTGGGCTGGCTCAGGGTGGAGGACAGAGTAAAACAACTTGCACTGAGCCTAGTCTATAAAATCCGCTACACCTCCCTGATACCGAAATACATGTCAAACTACTTCCTTAACGTAAATGGCCGCCAAAACCACAACACCAGGGGGAGCTCCACTAACCACGTTAAACCCAGATTCCGAACTAACAAAGGTCTTAACTCATTCTCTTTCTATGCCACATCAATGTGGAATGCGCTCCCAACAGGTATAAAAGAAAGGGCATCTCTATCCTCCTTCAAAACCGCAATAAAAGTTCACCTCCAGGCAGCTACAACCCTAAACTAACACCCTCCCCGGATTGTTAATAATCAAATGTAATCAAACGATACTTTTTCTTATGCCTTCTGATCTCTCTCTATATCTCTCTCTCTCTATGTCCACTACTTGCTGTCCATATCCTACAAAGTCAGACCTACACTGTTCCAATATCCTTTTCTCTGTTCTCAATTGTTGATGACTGATGATAACAACCAAACCTAACCCACCCACCCCTCCACACCCCGGATTGTAAATAATGTAAATAATTCAATGTGATTATCTTGTGTGATGACTGTATTATGATGATAGTATATATGATAGTATATATCTGTATCATGAATCAATTTAAGTGGACCCCGACTTAAACAAGTTGAAAAACTTATTCGGGTGTTACCATTTATTGGTCAATCGTACGGAATATGTACTTCACTGTGCAACCTACTAATAAAAGTCTCAATCAAAAAAAAAAAAAGGTCTTAACTCATTCTCTTTCTATGCCACATCAACACTCCCAATAGGTATTAAAGAAAGGGCATCTCTATCCTCCTTCAAAACCGCAATAAAAGTACACCTCCAGGCAACTTCAACCCTAAACTAACACCCTCCCCGGATTGTTAATAATCAAATGTAAATAATTAAATGTAGATACTTTTTCTTATGCTTTCTGATCTCTCTCTCTCTATGTCCACTACTTGCTGTACATATCCTACCAAGTCAGACCTACACTGTTTCAATGTCCATTTCTCTGTTCTCAATTGTTGATGACTGAAGTGATGATAACAACCAAACCTACCCCCCCTCCACACCCCGTATTGTAAATAATGTAAATAAATCAATGTATATACTCTGATGATTATCCTGTGTGATGACTGTATTATGATGATAGTATATATCTGATAGTATATATCTGCATCATGAATCAATTTAAGTGGACCGACTTAAACAAGTTGAAAAACTTATTCGGGTGTTACCATTTAGTGGTCAATTGTATGGAATATGTACTTCATTGTGCAATCTACTAATAAAAGTATCAATCAATCAAAAAAAGTCTTGTGACAGAGTAAGACCTTTTTTTTTTGCTGTTGCTACATTATCTTTGTGCTTAATGCTGGTACTGTTGCTGCTCTCAGTCAAACTCGAGAAAACAAAGACACTTGTGATTTGGTGCATTTGCAAACAGCTAAAATTATGTATGAAGCAAACTATAACCTGCTTCCCAAGAATGTACAGCAATTCTTCTCAACAAAAGAGGAGAAATATAACCTCTTACTCCTTTTCTAACATGTTGAATAGAGAAACTGGAAATTGTGATTTATCATGTTGTATGCATGCATGTTTGAAATAAACTCAAACTCAAGGTGGTGGTTATGCCAGGAAACGACGTTTGTTTTAAAAGCTAACACAGGAAAATATATTTCCTTTTTAAAACTATGGTTGCAAAACCGGCGACTATGCTGTTCACGAGTTTTCTTTTGAAAATTACCACCGGAAGTTGTTAGCTTGCAAGTGTGTACGCAGTGAGACCAGTGACTCGCTGTGCATTTTTTGTATTATTTTTTTAAAGCTGCGTTCCGGTTGACGAGCTGTCGGTTTAATGTCCCGGCTACCGCACTGGCAAAAGCGGATGAGGTAGCTAAATAATTAAAGGCAACATTTGACATTGTACATCATTTTTACTGAAAGCAACGTTAAGGCTGCTAGCATGTTAGCTAGCTATGCTAACAAGGTCTCATTCATACTGCCCTTCTTTGTTGCTAGCTAGCATCCATCACAAACATTTGCCGGGTAGAAGAGATGGCGCGTCGTCGCCGTGACATTCTATCTGCACATTTGGACTCATGAGGACAAAATCCTTCAATATCCGAATTAGTCCGCCGTGGCTAGTTAACGGGTAGCGCTTGGATGCAGATACGCTAGCATCACATCCCTAAGTAGGTGGCAGTCGGGCGCCAACAAGCTCAATCTTTACGTCCAACTACGGCCACGCTTTACGCTCTTGTACGATTTAGTCCTCAGTTGTCTATTACGCTTTTAATCAAAGCGTCTGTCGTGATCTGAAGGGGAAGAGTCGTGCTGGCACACATGAGAGTCTTTGTTTCTAAGAGTTTTCAACGGGATGCCTTTCAAATTGACCTGTGATGTGTCGCATCATAAACAAGTAGATGAGTAAGGCAGCCTTTATAGTGACTTTAATTCTTACCACTGGGATTTGTATGAAAGAGATGACTTGATATGTTGTCATGATGGCAGGAAGTAGCTTCTGATCAGGAACATCTGGGATTATTATTTAAATAATATCATTAATTACTTCATATGTCTCTTATGTTATGTTTTGATTGTGTTCGCGTGATATTCACTAATGAAACTTTTGCTTTCCCTTCCAACTAGCCTTGAATCCGCAACTGATACTTAACATCATGGTGATGGCAGACGAGTGAGGAGACTGCCAGTGTGTTCCTTTTGGTGTAAAACACACACACACACACACACACACGCACGCACACACACACACTTGCTCCATGGATTCCAACAATGATGACACTCTGGACATCATCATCACCAATGTGGTGGCAACGTTCAGAACCAGGTGTCACCTCAACCTGCGCACCATCGCCTTAGAGGGCATCAATGTCATCTACAAGCCCGAGGTGGGGGTAAGGATGTCTGTGCGGATTAGAAGAAAAGTGCTTTGAAATATGTGTTTTTAATTAGCTTGTTTTTCGTTTTCCAGAAAGTCCTAATGAAACTTCGCAAGCCCAAGATAACTGCCTCCATCTGGTCGTCAGGGAAAATTATTTGCACGGGAGCAACAAGGTAGCCACACATTAATATAGAACAGAAAGATTGTGTCTATAAATGCAGTTAAATCACAAGATATTTATTGCTATCTACAATTTGTCGGTACAATGTAGTGCCAACCAGTTCTGTTTTTTACATTTAGCGAGGAAGAGGCAAAGCTGGGTGCTCGCAGGCTGGCACGGTGTCTGCAGAAAATCGGCTTCAAGGTGATAAGCAATATATTTCTCTTTCATATAAAGCGGTACCGTGGTTTTCTTACGCCCTACCTTATTTATGATTAGTTTTTCACCAAAATGTTTTGCCCAGTTTTCTTATACCATATGTGGTTAAACACTGCGCCTAACAACCAAGTGCATCTACTCGCGTATCATTAAGCGAAATAGTGCAGAGATATAGAGATTTTTTTTCCCTGACCTTTTAGAATAGATTATTAACACAAAGTAAGGTACCATTGAACAGTATGATATTCAGTATTGTACGTTTCCTCAGATGATAGCCTCAGTTAATTACTAGAAGAAACGCCACGCCTCAAACGTCTTCCTTTGCCACCTTGGTATCTATCCAGCCATCCATTTTCTACCGGTTTTTATCCCAGCTGCACTCGATTAGTTGTAATTTTTAATTACCTTCTTCTATAACTAATGGGCTCCTACAAACCAGGCAAAGCATCTATAAAGCCAAAGTTTATGTTTCATTTTATAGAGAAAGCTGGCATAAGACAGAATAATGGAGCAAACATTTTAACATTGACCCAAACATAATTAATATTATATAATGCATTTGTAGTTATACATCCATGACTTCTAATAAACCTTGTGCCCTCTGTAGTTGAGTCAAGTGGGGATGGGGGTGTGCTGGTAGTTGCTGATGACTTGAATGTCAACCTATGACGCTACAGTACACAGTATGCATCTTCTTGTATGATATGTTTTCAAAGATGTCCTATCATGTGTTCAGGTGAAATTCTCGGCCTTCAAGGTGGTGAATGTGCTGGCGGTCTGCTCCATGCCCTTTGCCATCCACCTGGTTGACTTCACCAAGAAGAACCGGCCCATTGCCAGGTGTGTGTGTGTGCATGCGTGCCCTTAATCACCCGATATGGATGTGATAGTTGTTTACAGGAAACAGATCATCATCATTTATGCACTTAAAATTGCTTTTTGAAACATACGCGAATGCCTTGCAAACTCTAATTTCCGCCTTTTAATGGCTTTTAACACATAATGATGTAATTACGCTCGTACGTAGCGCATGCGCATACGCATGTGTGTGCTCAGTTAACGATAGCGATTTAGTGAAGTTTAGCTATTAAGGTTAGCTATCATTGAATTTATATTTTGCTTCTTTTCATATATTATATATATATTATATCACATATTATATCCTATCATAGCAGTCATGCTGCTATGATAGGATATAATATATATGACATAATATATATCATGTGATATAATATATGAAAAGAAGCAAATTGTAATTTGCTTGTTTTTGTGTGTGTGCATAAGATAACAATCAATACAATTATTAAGAAAAATATTGACACTTAAATGTATGTTGTTAAACTACTAATGATAACATAAGCTAGCCGGGGTTGTTCTTGTTATATTTTTTGTTTTAAAAATTGTAACTCTGAGCAAGTTGCAAATAAATAGCCCCTTTAAAAGAGAACTGCACTTTTTGGGGGTAGTTTTGCCTATCATTCACAATCCTTAGGAGACATGAACACAAGTATATATATTTTTTTGCATTCTATTTTTAGAAATCGGATAGTTCTAGGTGGCTTGCAATGGCGTTAACGGGAGTAATCTACAGAACCCAAAACCAGTGAAGTTGGCACATTGTGTAATTCGTAAATAAACACAGAATACAATGATTTGCAAATCTTTTTCAACTTATATTCAATTGAATAGACTGCAAAGACAAGATATTTAATGTTCAAATTGAGAAACTTATTTTATTTTTGCAAATAATCATTAACTTAGAATTTAATGGCAGCAACACATTGCAAAAAAGTTGGCAAAGGGGCATTTTTACCACTGTGTTACATGGCCTTTCCTTTTAACAACACTCAGTAAATGTTTGAGAACTAAGGAGACCAATTTTTGAGGCTTTTCAGGTGGAATTCTTTCCCATTCTTGCTTGATGTACGGCTTAAGTTGTTCAACAGTCCGGGGTCTCCGTTGTGGTATTTTACACTTCATATTGTGCCACACATTTTCAATGTGAGACAGGTCTGGACTACAGGCAGGCCAGTCTAGTACCAGCAGCCTTAACTATGAAGCCACTCTATTATAACATGTGGCGTGCTGAAATAAGCAGGGGCGTCCATGATATCGTTGCTTGGATGGCAACATATGTTGCTCCAAAACCTGTATGTACCTTTCAGCATTAGTGGTGCCTTTACATGTGTAAGTTACCCATGTCTTGGGCACTAATACACCTCCATACCATCACAGATGCTGGCTTTTGAACTTTGCGCCTAAAACAATCCGGATGGTTCTTTTCCTCTTTGTTCCGGAGGACACGACGTCCACAGTTTCCAAAAACAATTTGAAATGTGGACTCGTCAGACCACAGAACACTTTTCCACTGCATCAGTCCATCTTGGATGAGCTTGGACCCAGCGAAGGTGGCAGCGTTTCTGAGTTTTCCTGAGCCCATGTGGTGATATCCTTTACACACTGATGTCGCTTTTTGATGCAGTACCCCCTGAGGGATCGAAGGTCCGTAATATCATCGCTTACGTGCAGTGATTTCTCGAGATTCTCTGAACCTTTTGATGATATCATGGACCGTAGGTTGTTGAAATCCCTAAATTCCTTGCAATAACTCGTTGAGAAATTTTGTTCTTAAACTGTTGGACAATTTGCTCACACATTTGTTCACAAAGTGGTGACGCACGCTGCTGCTCACTGCTCCCCTCACCTCCCAGGAGGTGAACATGGGGATGGGTCAAATGCAGAGGACATGTCACCACACCCAGTGTATGCGTGACAATCATTGGAACTTTAATTTTAACTTAACTTAACCCTCGCCCCGTCCTTGTTTGTGAATGACTGAGCTGGAAGCTGCTTTTATACCCAATCATGGCACCCACCTGTTCCCAATTAGCCTGTTCACCTGTGGGATGTTCCAAATAAGTGTTTGATGAGCATTACTGAACTTTCTCAGTCTTTTTTTCCACTTGTGCCAGCTTTTTTTAAACATGTAGCAGGCATTTCCAAATGAGCTATTATTTGCAAAAAATAACAGCGTTCCAGTTCGAACGTTAAGTATCTTGTCTTTGCAGTCTTCAATTGAATATAGGTTGAAAATGATTTGCCAATCATTGTATTCTGTTTTTATTTACCATTTACACAACGTGCCAACTTCTTTGGTTTTGGGTTTTGTATTTGGCGTCTCAATTACTCTAATTAAACATCCAAAACCCGCCAACAATACTCCATTTACATCTTGTGACCTGAATATTAACTAAGTAGTAGCAACATTGTTATAAGCGTTGACTATTTTTATCCGTGGTCACACTAACTAGCTTGTGCAGCTCCAGTGTTGACATACTGAGCTGCTGCATCATGACCGCCTCTGTTGGTAAATGGTTATCATGTATGATAAATCATGCCTCTCACCTGTATAGTAGAAGGTTGTGGCCATAAACGAGTTGGTTATCTGTGACATTCAACTTAAACCGGAGATGGCGAGAAAGACAAAAAGACTTGTTTGCGGCACAATCTTTTTTTTAACCCTTCCTGTGGATTATGATTATTCTTAATGGCAAAATATGAACATCGCATCATATCTGCATCCTAGTGAAAGCAGACATTGTACAGTAAGTGATTGTTTTAATATGTTTGTTGTCTCTTGTGAAGTCTGCCCTGATTACTAGTGTTGTTGAAGGGAAAAGTAAACATGATGAATGCTGTAAGCTTAAAATGATTAAAATATGAAAATATTACATGTTATGAAAGTGCCTGTTACTTACTACATTACATATATGCTTACAGCATCTATATAAAACCTTGATGGAGGTGTTTGGAATGTTTTTAGAGCACTTTATAGGCAGAATAGAGTGACTCCAATCTTTCCAAATTTATTTACGAGGTAGAATTAATTAAAAAAAGGCCTATTTATGATTATCCCATGTAAGGATTGTGAGTGATAGGCAAAATTCCAAAAAAGTGCAGTTCTCCTTAACTGCTTTGCATCTGGTGACCTCTAGTGGCAGTAAGACTGCTGTACATCTAAGTTTTTTTTTTTTTGTCAGCCTGTGCAGCAAAAAATGTTTCGGCAACACATCTCTACAGGAGCCAAAGCAGTAAATTCCCATTGACATAGATTTACTATCCACATGTTTATTGTTGAACGCCGCATCTTACTGACATCTGTTTTTAGTATATTATACTAAAATAATACGCCATGCTTTATGAGAGGTTTGGTGGGTGTATAACTTAACTTACATGTTTGCTTGTTATTTGTTGTCTTTTGATTTAGCTGATGACTTAACAAATTTTAGTGGGTGCCCTGCCCTGGTGGCTAACAATAAAATTAATTATGCTTCATTTCAACTCTGCAGCAGTACCTAATGAAGTGATGTTATATATTCATAGATATCAAATATTAATAAACGTTGTGCTTGGAAAACCATTTAAATACTATTATTGAATATGCATGTGTTATTTTCGTCAAGCTATGAGCCAGAGCTCCATCCTGCAGCCACCTACAGGATCAAACACATCAAGGCCACCATCCAGGTGTTCTCCACAGGCAGCGTCACAGTAACAGGTAACACACACACGCACACAATAACCAGAGGCTAAGGCCACATCAGGCTGTTCAAAGATTCAGAACACCATTGCGCCAATATAGAATAGAATAGAACGCAATATTGTCATCAAACATGAGAGAATGATGAAAATACATTCATACCAGTCATATCAGGTGGTTGTATAAGCCTGATCCCAAGAAGAATTTCAAAGCAAGATTTACTCCAGTCCAACCGCTCTTGGCCCGCTTTCTTTCTTCAGGACCAAATGTGCAGAATGTGGCCACCGCTGTGGAGCAGGTGTACCCGCTCCTCTTTGAGTGCCAGAAGCCGCTCTGCAAATGAGGGAAGGTAGACCGTGGAGGACGCTCCAAAAATTCAGCGACACGGTGGACTATTTTTTATCAGACCTGAACTGTCAAACACAGGCTGGTCTCTCGAAACATTCTTCTGGACTTACTGGACATATACCACTCCAGGAAATTGATTTGCTTGGATGTGTTCTTGCTCCGCCCATTCTACCAATCCCAGGATGCTTGCTTGCAGCCCATCCTTTTTTTGTCTTCCTGACTTCATGTGATGTGGACTGGACAATGCACTACTAGGAAAAGAGGCAGAGTCTAACCAGGCAAGGCAACCGTGTCCCTCAGTCAAGTCTGCCACCAAAGCTCATTTTCTTCATCCCTGGATACACTATAACTAATTATTCATGTTAGCCTTTCAGCTATTTACTCAGCACTTCTCTACTGCAGATGAGAACACTAACCTGTTCGACAAGTTCATTTCTTGTACATTACTACACTGTAAATTGTAAATATTTCAACTGTTTTTTAATTCTAGGATTGGGCGGTATGTATAGAACAAGAATTGTTGCAAGTCATTAAGGTTTACCTTGTACAAGCTTGTTTGAGATGTTTTGGTTCAAGTGGTGCTGATAACAAAAAACATGAAGACACATAATTACTGCTAAAGCAAGTACCTGAACTTTACCCATACCACATTGTAATGCTTTAACATACAAACTTTGTTCAAGTGTTACATTTTAAATGGAAACCGAGCTCTGATGGTGAGTGACACTTGTCTGTGGGATGTTTTTCTGACCACTTCTAGACACTTGCTGACTATTTTGTATTTTGTATAAAAATAAAGACTAATAATAAGTCAGGCAGAGCCTATGTATGTGTTCATGTCAGTGATGCAAAAACATTTATGAACTCCCAATTTTTTAAGTATTTTAATTGTCAAAATACCTACACAAGTATTTTAGCAGAAAAACAGCAGCAATCACAAAATCTCATTTATCAATGTTTTTGTATGCTTAGGCATTAGGTACACCTGCAATGTTTTTTAAAACAAGATTTTTCATACAAAAAAGGTTTTGTATGCTGTTTTGCTTATCATACGGCCAAACATTACGCCTGACAAACAAGTCTGTTTGCCTGCTTATCATTGTGTGGAACAAAAAATACCAAGTGTTGATGACTCAGCATTTTTTATAACTGAGAACATACTTGCCAACCCTCCCGAATTTTCCGTGAGACTCCCGAATTTTAGTGCCTCTCCCGAAAATCTCCCGGGACAACCATTCTCCCGAATTTCTCCCGATTTCCAGCCGGACTTAAGGCACGCCCCATCCAGGTCCGTGAGGACAGCCTGTCGTCACGTCCGCTTGGCCAACCAAAAAGTAACCACTTTACGTTGTATTGCACACCCTGACAGCAAGTGTGGGAGTCGGTTGTGAAGTATGAAGAAAATAGAGGTAACTTCATCACCTCGCCTGGTTATTGACTCCAACCCAGAATATTACACTGCCCATACCTACGCTCCTTCAAAGGCTGTGCTACTGGCTGCAAAGCATTGCACTTTCAAATACAACAATGAGTAGAGAGGAGTGTTATGTGTGTGTTTATGTGTAAATAAATGAACACTAAAATTCAAGTATTTATTTTATTTATATGTACATATATATATAATAAAATACATATATATATATATACATATAGCTAGAATTCACTGAAAGTCAAGTGTTTTATATATATATATATATATATATATATATATATATATATATATATATATATATATATATATATATATATATATATATATATATATATATATATATATATATATATATATATATATATATATATATATATATATATACACTACCGTTCAAAAGTTTGGGGTCACCCAAACAATTTTGTGGAATAGCCTTAATTGCTAAGAACAAGAATAGACTGTCGAGTTTCAGATGAAAGTTCTCTTTTTCTGGCCATTTTGAGCGTTTAATTGACCCCACAAATGTGATGCTCCAGAAACTCAATCTGCTCAAAGGAAGGTCAGTTTTGTAGCTTCTGTAACGAGCTAAACTGTTTTCAGATGTGTGAACATGATTGCACAAGGGTTTTCTAATCATCAATTAGCCTTCTGAGCCAATAAGCAAACACATTGTACCATTAGAACACTGGAGTGATAGTTGCTGGAAATGGGCCTCTATACACCTATGTAGATATTGCACCAAAAACCAGACATTTGCAGCTAGAATAGTCATTTACCACATTAGCAATGTATAGAGTGTATTTCTTTAAAGTTAAGACTAGTTTAAAGTTATCTTCATTGAAAAGTACAGTGCTTTTCCTTCAAAAATAAGGACATTTCAATGTGACCCCAAACTTTTGAATGGTAGTGTATATATATATATAAGAAATACTTGAATTTCAGTGAATTCTAGCTATAAATGTACTCCTCCCCCCCCACCCCCCACCCCCCAAATCTCCCGAATTTGGAGGTCTCAAGGTTGGCAAGTATCACTGAGAATGACTGCAAAATAATCGACTATGGGGCCCAAAAAAGTTGAAAATGCCAGACCTTTGAAAAGAAAGTGAGAAATATTGTTGAAATCAAGAAATAACTTGTAACAAAGTACAAAAATGTACCACTGTGATGGCAACTTTTAAACTCATGTGTTCTGTCTGTCTTCGTGCATGCTATTCTTTATTACACATTTTTGCTTCGAGGGACTTTCTTACTGTTACTGTATACAGTGTCTTTGTTCATTTTTGCAATGCAGCATATTATTCAGAGTTATTGTGAAGTGGATGTGTGTCACCAGATGTTTGGAATGTCTCTCTGGATGTTATGGATGTTATACATATGTCCTGAGGCTGTATTTTATTGCAGAGACTGAACTCAAAATGCTTCCTGTAAATGCCAAAGAGAAGAACAATGAGAGCATGATACTAGAAAACAAATCAGCTGCGTCCAACTCACTTTTTAGCCAGTTCTTTTGATATCTCCTCCAGTGTACGTCCTTTAGTCTCGGGCACGCACAGGATGACAAACACCACCAGGACAAAGCTCATGGCGGCGTACAGAAACATAACGTTGGGAACACCGATCTTCTCTGGAAGAACACCATCAAAAATGATTTTCACCCTAAGCACAGCTTCGATCAGCACTGCAGGCTTCCAGGTATGCTTGTACGGTTTTACTATGAGGACACACCTGTAATGGTGAGGAAAGTCATGGAGATAAGCAGGTTGGTGGCCCAGTTGACGGCCGACACCACCGACACGGCTCGGCCTCTGACGCCCATCGGGAAGATCTCGGTGAGGACTACGTACGACACTGGAAGAAACAATACGATGTTAGTCTGCAGTGTTTGATAGCAGCTACATTGATGATATAAGACTACTTGTTTGTAGATAACAACTGCACTTTGTCACTCCTAGCGCAGTACAACTTTATCTGGCTAATGTGCTGCTTACTTGGCCCAAGGCCGATGGAGAAGGCCGCTACAAACACCAACAAGCTGACGAGCGACGCCCACTTAAGCGAGGAAGACTTGTCCTCCATTGGCCCACCTCCCATTCTTGCATCATCTGTCGTCTCTCGGCTGTCCCATTGGAGGGGGGGGATTGAGGGATACACTTCACCGTTCACACTTCTGTTGGGATCCCACGCCATGAGCGAGTGGTTGGTCGTCATGTTGCTCACACACAGGCTGGACAAGTGCGTGTGACTATGCAGCGTCAATCCGCCCAGTGTGGCGAGTGACATCCCCATGGCAACGGCGCCCACGCACAAGAAGCTCTTAGGTCCCACGCGGTCCACCAGCAGCACGGCCGGGATGGTGGCCACCACCTTGACCACGCCAAAGCCAGTGGATGCCAAAGTGGCAGCGGCGTCGCTGTGGAAGCCAACGCTACGCAGCAGTGGCGAGGCGTAGGACAGGATGTTGGGCTGGCCGGTGACCTGCTGGAGGAAGACGAGCATTGCCCCCGTGAGCAGCCGGGATCGCAGGTTGGACTTGGAGCTGAAGAGTTCCATGAAGCTGTGCTCCGACTCCTCCTTAAGTCCTGCCTGGATGTCTTTGAGTTCTTCATCCACCTGCTCCTTCATTCCGCCTCTCATGCGAGCCAGAACCGTCCTGGCCTGCTCCATCTGCCTCCGCCCTACTAGGAACCTCGGACTGGGCGGCAAGAACACCAGAATGCTGATTTGGAGCAGCGCTGGAGGGATCACAAGTCCAAATGTGTACATCCAGCCATTGGTGAACGTGGCGAATGCGTAGCTACAGCCGAAGCCGAGCATGACGCCCACTACCAGCATCAGCTCGTACAGGGTCACCAGCAGGCCCCGCCTCTCCCGCGGCGAGATCTCTGCGATGTACAGGCACGCCCCTGTTCCCGACAGCGCCGTGCCCATGCCCACAATGACACGCCCTAGCACCAGTGCCACCAGCGAGGTGATTGCCATGAGCAGTATCGTACCACCGACCACCAGGACAGCACTCAGGATAAGAGAGGCGCGGCGGCCGTAGCGGTCCAGGATGGGACCTCCTGCCAGGCACATCAGCAGAGCGCCGAGCAGCTGGGAGCTGACCAGCAGCTCTTGTTCCCGACACGACAGCAACAGGACGCCACGCAGCTGCAGCAGAACCCCTGACGTCAGGCCCATCTCGTAGCCGAGCATCAGGCCGGACAGGGAGGCCGCCACCGCCGCCACCACCACCAGCCAGCTGCAACCTGCGAGGGACACACACTGTAAGTACCAGCCTTGTCCTCACCCCCAGGCTGTACCATCTAGCTGTAGAACAGTACATCCTGATCTACTACACTCTTAAAAGTGTTGACTTAGAGGAATTTAAGGCCAGAGGTCCACAATCTTATTAGGTGTTAAGTAATGACGAACCTCTTTGAAAACTATCACATTACTTGCATTTGTATTATTGATATTTCCTTCATTTACTCTGTTAGGCCTCATGGGGACTCAAATTCAAACCAGTTTGACAGGGATCCTTTGCACCATGTAGACAAAATACATTGCAGGATCCTATTTGGGACTTTTACTCAACCTCCCAAACATTTAACCTTTGTGTCACATGTGTACTGGAGATAACATGCTAGTCACAATCCATTTACTGGTTGTTTACTCCTGTTGATTAATCAGGACTGACACTATCAGACAGATGTCTTCATTACTGTGTTGCTAGTTTGCATCACAATATAATGATTAATACATCAAATAACAATCCAAAGTAATTATGTTAAAAATAATCAGTTTTTAACTTTTTTCCTATATTACTTGCAAGGCAGTAAACTGCAACCACAGTAATAAACATTAAATCAATACCTTTCTGACCATGTCAATCCAAACTGAGACTTAGCTGATAGACTAAATAGCTAATAGGTGAGCAATTTCAAAAATTTACTATTAAAGCCAGCTGTCAATGTAAGTGCTGTCATTGTGGAATTTCAGCAATAATTTAAAGAGGACACAAACGCATACAATTTTAAGACTGCAGGAAGATTTGCTGAGTCAGCATTGATGTCTACAGCGTTTTACTAGCATACTTTACTTTTCGAATGCCCCACTTTCTTTTTGTTTGATTCAGTTTTCAATGAAAGATTTTGCCAAAAGTCGCCACAGTTTATTGGGTATATAATAATGTGACATTTTTATATCACGGTTATCTTGACCAAAATTATCATGATTATCATTATTATCACTGTATTGTTGAATGTGCTCAAAAAGTACTTATTTGATGCTCATACACCAAATGTTTTAAAGCAATTAATTATTTTGGGTCTGTTTGTCCCGAGTGTCTTGCCCAGTTCTGGGTTAGTGGTATCATTGTGGTTTGTGCAGCCCTTCAAGGCATTAAAGGCTATATACATTTTTAGTTTTAAATAAACTTATTGTAGCTTGTAGTAGGTTTCATGTGCACAGTTGAATTATATCTTAGTTGCTCAGACAGTAATGTGTTCATACAAGTTTAGATTGGGGTATGTAGTTTGTAACGCATTAAGATGAAAATGTCTCATATTAAAGGCCTACTGAAACCCACTACTACCGACCACGCAGTCTGATAGTTTATATATCAATGATGAAATCTTAACATTGCAACACATGCCAATACGGCCGGGTTAACTTATAAAGTGACATTTAAAATTTCCCGGGAAATATCCGGCTGAAACGTCGCGGTATGATGACGTATGCGCGTGACGAAGTCAGTATAATGGAAGTTATGGTACTCCGTAGAATCCTATACAAAAAGCTCTGTTTTCATTTCATAATTCCACAGTATTCTGGACATCTTTTGCAATTTGTTTAATGAACAATGAAGGCTGCAAAGAAGACAGTTGTAGGTGGGATCGGTGTATTAGCAGCGGACTACAGCAACACAACCAGGAGGACTTTGTTGGAGCGCTAGCCGCGCTAGCCGCCGACCTCACCTTGACTTCCTACGTCTCCGGGCCGCCAAACGCATCGGGTGAAGTCCTTCGTCCTTCTGCCAATCGCTGGAACGCAGGTGAGCACGGGTGTTGATGAGCAAATGAGGGCTGGTTGGCGTAGGTGGAGAGCTAATGTTTTTAGCATAGCTCTGTGCGGTCCGGTTGCTAAGTTAGCTTCAATGGCATCGTTAGCACAGCATTGTTAACCTTCGCCAGCCTGGAAAGCATTAACCGTGTATTTACATGTCCACGGTTTAATAGTATTGTTGATTTTCTATCCATCCTTCCAGTCAGGGGTTTATTTTTTTTGTTTCTATATGCAGTTAAAGCACGATGCTATCACGTTAGCTCGTAGCTAAAGCATTTCGCCGATGTATTGTCGTGGAGATAAAAGGCACTGAATGTCCATTTCGCGTTCTCGACTCTCATTTTCAAGAGGATGTAGTATCCGAGGTTGTTTAAAATACAAATCCGTGATCCAAAATAGAAAAAGGAGAGTGTGGAATCCAATGAGCCAGCTTGTACCTAAGTTACGGTCAGAGCGAAAAAAGATACGTCCATCACTGCCTCTCTAGTCGTTCACTGTAACGTTCCTCATCTACGAATCTTTCATCCTCGTTCAAATTAATGGGGTAATCATCACTTTCTCGGTCCGAATCTCTCTCGCTCCATTGTAAACAATGGGGAATTGTGAGTAATCCTAGCTCCTGTGACGTCACGCTACTTCCGGTACAGGCAAGGCTTTTTTTTTATCAGCGAGCAAAAGTTGCTAACTTTATCGTCGATTTTCTCTACTAAATCCTTTCAGCAAAAATGTGGCAATATCGCGAAATGATCAAGTATGACACATAGAATGGATCTGCTATTCCCGTTTAAATAAAAAAAAATCCTTTTAGTAGGCCTTTAAGTTAGCAAGTAGTGACATTATCTGCTAGCGAGCAATCAGCACGCTAACTGCTTCTCCAGGAAATGAGCAGTATCACGTGCTGTAAGTTCATCAAAGTCCGGAAATCAATCATAGTTTTGTAATATTTGAAAAGGTGATACTGTTGGGAATTTTAGTGCAGTTTACCCTTATTACTGTTAATCGTTACATCCCTGTATGTGTCTCAGTTATTGTATAGACAAACAATGCACATAACAAATTAATCTGTTTGCCTACATATTCTGCAGGATTAAGTACTCAAAGAATCTCATGTGTTGGTGATTTAGTCTGTTGTTTTTTTACATACGACTGCAAATGAATACACTATGTTGCCAAAGAAAGTTGCGAGCGCCAGCACTTTGATAAACACGCTGATTGAATTCAAGAAACTTGTAGCAAAATAGAAAAGTATCCCTCTCTCCCCCCACTCATTGCCATTTTAGCTAACAAAGATCTTCATTAAAGGGGAACTGCACTTTTTTTGGAGTTTGCCTATCATTCACAATCATTATGAAAGACATGATGACTGGTGGATTTTTAAAAAATGCATTCTAAATATTAAATAAACGTAAATAAAAGTCTGCTTACTGCGGAGCCTATGGGAGCTGCATTATTTACCCCATAAAATCCAATAAATAACCATACCGAAAGCGCCAACAATACTCCATTTATATTTTGTGACTTGAATATTAACCAAGTATTGGTGATATTGTTATTATAAGCCCTAACGCTGACAAACTATTTATAGCAACGCCATGATCATTCCTGTGTGTACCTATGTTGAAATCAATGAGTGGTCTGCTGCTTCCTTGCTGCCTGTAAGTTTATTGTATATCATAGATCATGCATCTCACCTGGACATTAGACGTCTGAGTAGATAATCCAACAAGTTGGGACACTTTAAAAGCCATTTAGAAAATGGAACTAGTGAGAAAGACACAAAAATCCCCCCCCCCCCACCCCACAACGCTTCTTTAAGGAAAATGAGTCATTCGTTACCTAAATGGGAATATATGAACATCCTAGCAGTTAGCATCCTAATGACAGCAGACATTGTACAGTAAGTGGTGTTTTATTATGTTCGTTGACTCTCATAAAGTCTGCAGATAGCAGAAATAAGCAAACATGATGTGTTGTTGAAATGAATGCGCCGTGTATCCAAAAAAATTTGCAAAATGCATAAATATTAAATATTATAAATGTGCCTGTTACTACATAACATATATACTTACATCATTTATATAACACCTTAATGGAGGTGTTTGGATGTTTTTAGGGGCTCTTTAGGCATAATTTAACGGCTCCCATAGGCTCCATTGTAAGCAGACTTTTGATTGCATTCATTTAATATTTAGAATGCTTTTTTTTTTTAAAATCCATCGGTCATGTCTATCATATTGATTGTGAATGATAGGCAAAATTCCCAAAAAAGTTAAAGGTAAATGATGTTGGATGCTAATCAACTATATGTATTTCACTTTGTTTATTAATTACTTATTAATCTTTAGAAAATGTGTTGAGCTAATAGTTTTGGGTATCTGGAATTGGCTCCACATTATATCTTATGCGAAAATTAAGTTTTCATGTACGTTTGTTCAGACCTTTTGGAACGGACTACTAACGAAAACTGAGGAACCACTATGATTAATTACCACTGTACTTAGTGCTATAAAAACTTTCTAATTTTGCCATAATCAAGAGTTTGTGATAGTTCTGAGTGTACCTGGACCTCGGGGTCCCCTCTGTCCCTGGGCGTCATCATGGTAGGGGTCGCCTGGGGAGTCCGAGGACATCATCTTGGTCTCACTGGAGTCCATCTCGGACCACCTGGCAGCAGGCCTATAGGATACAACACTTCAACTTTCTTGTACTGTCATTTTGTAATAAATGCGCCTTTTCAACGTTTAAAAAAAGGCATCAAGGATTTGTTTAAGTCGCTTTTTCGTAACTCTGATTCCATAAAACCCACAAAGGTCAAGTCTATGTATGTTAGTGTAAGGATGTAGTTTTTTGAAACATATTTGTATCTGCTGCATTAATCACAATGTTTTCAACAAACACGTTAGAATTAGAATAGAACTGACATTTTGTGGAAAGTACGCCTCTGAATTCCCTCAAAACTTGCAGGCATTTACCTTCTTCTTTGGCTTTTAAGCAACATTTTGTTCCATTCTTGCATCACTGTAAAAAAGTAGGAGTGTATGCAGACTTTTTAAAATATGTACCTGTACACTACATTTTCCTCTAGGAAAAAGATTTTTAGACTTGTACTTTTTACTTTAAGATCATATTTTAGTACTTAAAAGCAAAACCCTTCCAGTGCACTGAAATAGACAGTAAGGACACATGAAGTGTGTTCTAGTATAACGGGATGTAAACAAGAAGCTACTAGTAGTGTAAAAGACTAATAATTACAACTATGTAGCAACTCTTTGACGGGGCTCTCAGCTGGGAACAACTATATGTAGCAAAGCAAACATTTGTTTTACAAAGTAATACTAAAGTCGGCCGACACACTATATTACACAACAGTGCTGTTCGGACATGTTTTACCTTCCAAGTGTAAACAACAACAAAAGAGCAGAGACGTTCGTCCCTACCTGCTTGCACCTTTTGTTTAAAGTCAACTTTGGCGCTCCATAAGTTGTTTTTTGGGTGGGTGTATAATCAAAAACGAACCACAAGGATTCTTCCTCCTAAGACTCGTTGTACTCCCCCAACTTTTCCTCCTTTTAAGACCCTTTTAACCCCAACTGTTCCTCTTTGGCGTCTCACCACACCGACTACTTGTTTTGGTCACGTTCACCTCCTAAATTCCGCCCACTTCCACCAATAGGAAGCGTCGGTTCGCTTTAGCACCGCCCTCCATCAGCTCCTATTGGTCCAAATTCCCTGACCCGCTTTAGCTGCTTTTCCCAACGTTGCCTCATCTTATCAAATGTATGACATTTATGAATGAACCGCATTTTATTTCAGTTTTTATTTGTACATTTTCAACCTTCTGACATTGTCCAAGATAAATATCCGAGAGTTGGGACGATTATGTCATCAAAGAAAACACCTGAATCAACAAGTCAATGCAAACCAATTGGGCCTGCTGTGCTCCAGTATGTCCCTTCACACCTGCGTGACTGTGATGGAGACCCCCACTCTTGCACACATGCATGGGTCATGTTTTTTAATCTCTGCCAGTGGACCCCCACTGTTAGCATCTTATGTAACTGCATGGCTCCAACCCGCCATGTCAGCAAATATTCATCAAGGTTCATTTGTCGTTTTACCATTTCTTATCATGCTCGACGCGGAGCCCCATTCGTTTGCTTGGGAGGTGGTTGCATAAGGTGGGAGGTGGTTGAACATAAGTGACAGTTTTATTCAATGCATTTTGGCTTTTTATTGCAGGAAGCTCATTAGGTGCCAAAGCAGGAGTCCAAAGGTCATAACTAATAACTAATAAAGTCTGTGTGTGCACGCATACAGAGCACAAATGTTAATGAATACATTAATACAGTGCTTCTCAAACGTTTTTCCACCAGGTACCACCTCAAAAAACACTTGGCTCTCCAAGTATGACCATACGTATGTAGTAGGCCTAAATATTCTTTAAAAACAAGGTAGAGGTTTTATTTAACAAGAATAGAGGGACAAGTGGTAGAAAATCGATGGATTTACAGTTTGAACAGTCACACTGTGTTTGAATATTTTCCACTGGATGGAACCTGTGTATAAGTAGTGGTACACACATCACAGTTTGAGAATGAGTGCATTAATACATGTAATGTATCTATGCATCCAATAGTCGATCCATCTATTGTAGTTTGAGGTTAAAAAATATTGTTTTAATTCATAGCATTTTTAGAGGACTTTTGCATCGTTCAGACTCCGGAGTTTTACTAACAAGTTTTTGTTTCTGCTTTGCATAAGCCCCAAATGCCTCAAAAAGATCAAGTTAATCCGCGGCCTTTAGCTGGGAATACTCCAGAAAAAGTGGTGTTATGAAAAATGAAGATTCATGTAAAAATATATACGTTTAGCTCCATATTTGGTCAAGCCATGGATTATTTTGGGAGGAAATAGAATATATAAATGATAAATGGGTTATACTGGTATAGCGCTTTTCTACTTTCAAGGTACTCAAAGCGCTTTGACAGTATTTCCACATTCACACACACACCGATGGCGGGAGCTGCCATGCAAGGCGCTAACCAGCAGCCATCAGGAGCAAGGGTGAAGTGTCTTGCCCAAGGACACAACGGACGTGACTAGGATGGTAGAAGGTGGGGATTGAACCCCAGTAACCAGCAACACTCCGATTGCTGACACGGCCACTCTACCAACTTCGCCACGCCGTCCCAGCCTTACATTGTACAACATTCTTTTACAGTTTACAAAGTCCACCAATTGGTGATGTACAGTAGAACCAATGTGCAGTTAACAATTTAATTGGTTACCATTTTATCATTTGTATCCACACACTGGAATGACTGTTGTGTAAGGTTGGTGACACAAGAAGAGTTTAAAGGCCATTTAAGTTCACATCTTGTAACTAAATAATGCAATCACATTCTATTATTTCGGTTAAAACATATATACTGTATAGAGGTACAGGATTATTTTTAGCTTTCAAAACACCCGCATACGTATTTTCTTCGGGTGTATTTTATTTTTGATGACATGCAAATTATTCAGTTTGTTTTAAAAAGTATTTAAAACAAAACCATCCGATCATGAATAATCTGTATTAACGAGTGTAACATTGTAATTATTTTGACAAAAAGTGTTACACTTGTAAGATAATGTAGTAGAAAGTTTAAACTTTTATTGCAAACCAGCCAGGCTCACATAAATCTTGAAACAATTTTACAATTTACAGTACATTGAAACATTAATTTCTATATCTACAGTACGTATACTTTTGTAGTTGTCTTTACATCAATATACATTACAACTAGTACACTTGACTCAAACTATACAAACTTAAATAGTATTCAAATAGCAATATTAAAATGGAATGTTCCACTTGAGGGAGAGTCTCTGATCTACAGTGTCCTCTGGTGGCGGCTCCACCCACCTGCAGTCTGAAAAGTTGGGGCGTGAGGCGCAGAGGCTGCGGATGGCAGAACAAAAAGGCACCTTGAGGAGGGCAAACCAAAATGTCCGCTCTGTAACATTGAGTCGACTCCCTTTTCATGAAAACAGAAAGCACCAAAATGAAGTTGGGACCAGGATGAAGATGTGAGTACTTAGTGACTTCACGTGCCGCTGCCTGAAAGGGATCTACTTGTTCGGTATTTGTGCGTGTAACGGAATATAAGTTCCACCTTGGACAGCAGGGTGTAGACGCTGGAATATTTACACACTAAGAAACAATATCCATCTGAGTCCAGGTGTTGTAGTCCTATAGGTAAGAGTCCATGGAGGGGGCGTAGGAGAAGCCTACAAAGGCCTCTGCGGCCTCCTTGATGCTGGCCGTCACCAGGGCACTGTCGGGCGAGCAGCCGATGGAGCTGGGCACCGGCTCGTCTGTGAACTCGGGGTCAAAGTGTCGCAGGTCATTGGGGCCCGTCTGGTTGGAAGGAAGGCAAGTTGATGTATTAGCAAACACAATGATGTCACTTTAGTCAAAATAAAATCACGTTTTTTTTCTTAAAGCACTACTTTGTTTATCAGGAAACGCCTTTTTGTCTTTAGTTAAAAAAAAACAAAAACAAAACTAGTGATTTTATTTGCAGGTACAATGTACCGTATTTTTCGGACTATAAGTCGCAGTTTTTTTTCATAGTTTGGCCGGGGGTGCGACTTATACTCAGGAGCGACTTATGTGTGAAATTTTAACACATTACCGTAAAATATCAAATAATATTATTTAGCTCATTCACATAAGACTAGACGTATAAGATTTCATCGGATTTAGCGCTTAGGAGTGACAGATTGTTTGGTAAATGTATAGCATGTTCTATATGTTATCAGCTGCTACTGACGGTCCCAGACACAAGGCTGAAGCTTAGAGGTGACAGAGCTTTCGCTGCTGCTGCTCCCAAGCTCTGGAACAACCTACCTCTTAGTGTTAGACAAGCCTCCTCTCATCCTGTTTTTAAATCTCTCTTAAAAACATACTTTTATTCCATGGCTTTTAACACTAAATGATATCCATCCTGCAATGGCGCCCCATAATACACCTGCTGTGAACCTGTTTTTATGTTTTATTTATTTATCGTGTTCTGTTTGTGTTGTGTTTGCTCGGTTCTCGTATTATCTTTTAACCTGCCCATTGTACAGCACTTTGGCTACCCCTGTGGTAAATTTTAAATGTGCTGTATAAATAAAGTTGATTTGATTTGATAGTTATTTGAATGACTCTTACCATAATATGTTACGTTAACATACCAGGCACGTTCTCAGTTGGTTATTTATGCGTCATATAACGTACACTTATTCAGCCTGTTGTTCACTATTCTTTATGTATTTTAAATTGCCTTTCAAATGTCTATTCTTGGTGTTGGGTTTTATCAAGCAAATTTACCCCAAAACTGCGACTTATACTCCAGTGCGACTTATATATGTTTTTTTCCTTCTTTATTATGCATTTTTGGCCGGTGCGACTTATACTCCGGAGCGACTTATACTCACATTCTCTGGATGAGCTTCAAGAGGTAGTCACCTGAAATGGTTTTCACTTCACAGGTGTGCTTGAAGCTCATTGAGAGAATGCCAAGAGTGTGCAAAGCAGTATGAGAGCAAAGGGTGGCTATTTTTGAAGAAACTAGAATATAAAACATGTTTTCAGTTATTTCACCTTTTTTTGTTAAGTACATAACTCCACATGTGTTCATTCATAGTTTTGATGCCTTCAGTGACAATCTACAATGTAAATAGTCATGAAAATAAAGAAAACACATTGAATGATTTTGGCCTGTATTGTATATATGAATATTATGTATCTGATAACTATCTTTTTTGGGGGGGGTCCATATCCATAATTGATGTCAACAATATGCCTCATTGATTGCAATGACAGTTGCTAACATGTTCTGTTAAGTTCTCACCACGTTGGGGTTGAAGGGAGGTGTGATCTTCTTGGCGTTGAGCTCGTCCCAGTTGATGGGCGAGAAGAAAATGTGGTTCTTGATTTCAGTCTGAGGAGACAAAACGCGGATTTCAACGCCTAGCTTGAAGACGAGAAAGCAGCTTGGGCAGCAGGAAGTGGTTGCTCACAAAGTCGTTGGTGCAGCCCAGTCGCTTGGTTCTGTCCTTCTGCAGCAGACCCTCCAGCAGGTGTCTGGCTGCGTTGGAGATGTTGGGCTTCAGCTGCAGAGGTTTGTTCAGGATGTTGTCGTACATCTCTGCCGTGTTGCGGCTGTAGAAGGGAGGCTGCGGGGGGGAAGACCAGCAGTTAAGAAACGGTCACTCCATTGTCAGTATGTGAGTTCAAACCATAACTCACCAGGCCGTAGAGCATCTCGTAGAGAACGGCTCCTAAACACCACCAATCCACCGTACGGTCGTACGGTTGCTTGTGGAGGACCTCGGGAGCTAAATACTGCAACAAAACAAACAAGTTCACCCACTGACCTCAACAACGAGAGTGCACTACTAGGACATTTGTCTCGTCTTACCTCCGGCGTGCCGCAGAACGTGGACGTGGTGCCGTTGGGCTCGATGTTCTCCTTGCACAGGCCGAAGTCCGTGAGGATGATGTGACCCTGCGAGTCCAGCAGGATGTTCTCGGGCTTCAGGTCCCGGTAGACGATGTTGAGGGAGTGCAGGTAGCCCAGCGCGCTGGCGATCTCGGCGGCGTAGAAGCGCGCTCTGGGCTCCAGGAAGCAACGCTCTCGCTGCAGGTGGTAGAAGAGCTGCAGGACCAACAAGAAAATACAATTGTTCACATATTACATCTCGTGCTGTCAAATGTTTGTTTTCATTGGAGTAATCACACTTTTGAATTTGAAAATATTTTATTAACTTTAAAAAAAAATACCCCAATATTTTGAGACATGCAATTTTATTGTCAGATGTCATACTCGAACTTGGTAAAGTCCAATCCAAGTGTATTTTGAAGATTGGCTCGTGAGCCCACCTCACTCATGTTCACTCATGCAATACTCTTTGGTGATGAACTTGTTCAATTTGACACCCCTAGTTGCAGCTATTTAGTTTTTTGTACATTTAAGAAAAATATAGAATGAATGATTACATAAAATACAAAACCCAAAACCAGTGAAGTTGGCACGTTAATTGTGCATTAATGGTGCCTTCACAGATGTGTAAGTTACCCATGCCTTGGGCACTAATACACCCCCATACCATCACAGATGCTGGCTTTTCAACTTTGAGCTTAGAACAATCCGGATAGTTATTTTCCTCTTTGTTCCTGAGGACACGATGTCCACAGTTTCCAATTTTCTTTTAATGTGGACTCGTCAGAACACTTTTCCTCTTTGCATCAGTCCATCTTAAATGAGCAAGCGAAGCCGGCTGCGTTTCTGGGTGTTGTTGATAAATGGCTTTCGCTTTGCATAGTAGAGTTTTAACTTGCACTTACAGATGTAGCGACGAACTGTAGTTACTGACAGTGGTTTTCTGAAGTGTTCCTGAGACCATGTAGTGATATCCTTTACACACTGATGTCGCTTTTTGATGCAGTACCGCCTGAGGGATCGAAGGTCCGTAATATCGCGTACGTGCAGTGACTTCTCCAGATTCTCTGAACCTTTTGATATTACGGACCGTAGCTGGTGAAATCCCTAAATTCCTTGCAATAGCTAGTTGAGAAATGTTGTTCTTAAAAACTGTTCCGACAATTTGCTCACATATTTGTTCACAAAGTGGTGACCCTCGCCCCATCCTTGTTTGTCAATGACTGGGTATAAAAGCAGCTTCCATGAAATGCTCAATCATGGCACGCACCTGTTCACCTGTGGGATGTTCCAAATACGTGTTTGATGAGCATTCCTCAACTTTCTCAGTCTTTTTTGCCACTTGTGCCAGCTTTTTTGAAACATGTTGCAAGGATCAAATTCCAAATGAGCTGTATTTTGCAAGAAATAAAGTTTTCCAGTTCAGTAGTTTTCCGGTAGTAACAGGCACATTTATAATATTTAATATTTACGCATTTTGCTAATTTTTTTGCATACACGGCGCATTCATTTCAACAACGCATAGTGTTTGCTTATTTCTGCTATCTGCAGACTTTATGAGAGTCAACGAACATAATAAAACACCACTTACTGTACAATGTCTGCTGTCATTAGGATGCTGACAGCTAGGATGTTCATATATTCCCATTTAGGTGAAGAATGACTCATTTTCCTTAAAGAAACGGTGTGTGTGTGTGTGTGGTGGGGCAATTTTTGTGTCTTTCTCGCCAGTTCCATATTTTAAATGGCTTTTAAAGTGTCCCAACTTGTTGGATTATCTACTCAGACGTCTCATGTCCAGATTCTGTTTTTATTTACCATTTACACAACGTGCCAACTTCACTGGTTTTGAGAGTTGTAAAATGGTGTCATGTATCAATGATATATCATCGTTTCTACTATTTTAAGGCAAACCTTTTCCACAGAAAAATTTAAGCCACTTTGTCAGCTATAATGTTAGGATATATATATAAAAAAAAAGGAGTGCTATACAATAATCTATTTTTGGAACACACAGACCCTTTTAGCCTGTCTATAAAAAGTGTAATGTTAAAAAGGGACCTATAGGGGGCGCCAGAGATCACTAATTGTTTTCTTCATAAAGTTCATCTGTCATCTTTGCTCGTCCAACAATGGCAGGAAATTAACTTGATTAGACACGCACTGACGGCATGGCTAATTTTGGACCTGAGCCTCTTCTGCTGCTCTTTGACCCCGCCCACCACTTCCTGACCTTCCCCTACAGAGGTCGGATGTAGTGTTTCTCCTGGACTCACCTCGCCTCCGTTGATATAGTCCAGAATGAAGTAGAGCTTGTCGGCCGTCTGGAAGGAGTAGTGCAGCCCCACCAAGAAAGGATGCTTGACATTCTTCAGCAGCACGTTCCTCTCCGACATGATGTGCTTCTCCTGGGGCAAAAGGTCAGAGGTCAGGAAGGGGGGGCCAGACTTGTCATTTCAAACAAACATCAGTGCTCGCTTATACCTCCTTCTTCTTGAGGATGGCCTTCTTCTGCAGGACCTTGACGGCGTAAAACTGGTCGTCGGCGCGATGGCGAGCGAGCAGCACCTTGCCGAAGCTGCCCTTGCCAATGACCTTGAGGAAGTGGAAGTCGCAGGGTTTGGCCGAGGGGTTAGATGACGGGCCCAAGTTGATCTGCTGGGTCGGGCTGGGCTGTGGAAACCAGGGGGCAGAATTTAGAGAAGTTCACAATACTAAAGGACATTTGATTAGGTACACATTCACAATCATTAAGTCATACCAAAGACTATAAAAATGGGACCCATTACTTCCCTGCTTGGCACTCACATCAAGGGTTGCAATTGGGGGTTAAATCACCAAATTATTCCCGAGCGCGGCCACAACTGCTGCTCACTGCTCCTCTCACCTCCCAGGGGGTGAGCATGTCATATGCAGAGGATAGTTTCACCACAACTAGTGTGTGTGTGACTATCGTTGGGACTTTAACTTTACCTTTATTAAAGTACACTGCAGACACTGATTTGTACGATTCAATTGTTAACTCAAAATATTAGCAACTCTTTACTTTACTATACCATCAATATCAATTTTCTTACTGTGCTTATATATTAAGATAGATAGATAGTACTTTATTGATTCCTTCAGAAGAGTTCCCTCAGGAAAATTAAAGATTGGAGCCTATGTGCAAAAAGCACTACTTTCACTATTTTTTAAGTAAATATCTGACATTTAGAATAGATTGTTAAAAAACTAAAGTTTTGTACTTCATTAGTTTGCCATAATTAATATATTATTTTTACATTAAAAATAGAAATACAAAAATAAATAATTTTTCATTAAGTAAAAACATTTTAAATGATACATCCTTTCTTTTTTCTTCATGATGTCATGTTATTGCCTTTTCTGGTTAGAATTACGCAAAAACCGGCAGAACCACTTTTTTGTCTTAGCTAACAGTGCAAACCCTTAAACTAAATGCCTTAGGCAACTGTGGAACAAATACAGTTCAACAATTGTTTTTTCATACATACATACATATACATATATATATATAAGGGGCGGCGTGGCGAAGTTGGTAGAGTGGCCGTGCCAGTAATCGGAGGGTTGCTGGTTACTGGGGTTCAATTCCCACCTTCTACCATCCTAGTCACGTCCGTCGTGTCCTTGGGCAAGACACTTCACCCTTGCTCCTGATGGCTGCTGGTTAGCGCCTTGCATGGCAGCTCCCGCCATCAGTGTGTGAATGTGGAAATAGTGTCAAAGCGTTTTGAGTACCTTGAAGGTAGAAAAGCGCTATACAAGTATAACCCATTTATCATGTTTGGGGTCACCCAAACAATTTTGTGGAATAGCCTTCATTTCTAAAAACAAGAATAGACTGTCGAGTTTCAGATGAAAGTTCTCTTTTTCTGGCCATTTTGAGCGTTTAATTGACCCCACAAATGTGATGCTCCAGAAACTCAATCTGCTCAAAGGAAGGTCAGTTTTGTAGCTTCTGTAACGAGCTAAGCTGTTTTCAGATGTGTGAACATGATTGCACAAGGGTTTTCTAATCATCAATTAGCCTTCTGAGCCAATGAGCAAACACATTGTACCATTAGAACACTGGAGTGATAGTTGCTGGAAATGGGCCTCTATACACCTATGTAGATTATGCACCAAAAACCAGACATTTGCAGCTAGAATAGTCATTTACCACATTAGCAATGTATAGAGTGTATTTCTTTAAAGTTAAGACTAGTTTAAAGTTATCTTCATTGAAAAGTACAGTGCTTTTCCTTAAAAAATAAGGACATTTCCATGTGACCCCAAACTTTTGAACGGTAGTGTATATATACATGTATGTGGATATATACATACATATATATATATATATATAGATATATATCTTTTTTTTTTTTTTTTACTGTTTATATTACTATATTATTGTGTATGCACCTAAGGGATCTGTTCCAAATTCGTTGTTCTTTGAACCTGTTCACTGTATTAATGACAATAAAACTATATTCTATTCCAAAGAACACTGTAAAATGTTATGTCATTTCTATTAATTTGATGGGTAGTTTGCTGTAAAATCATAAAGTAAGGCAGATATTTAAATATTTATTTTTATTTACACAAAAAAATGTTTGGACAGTATGATAATATACTGTTAATAAATGTTGCAATATTGCATACTATTAAAGTTTAAAAAAGGTATGCAATTTCAAGCAGTACATATATTTTTTCTGTCAAAATGAAAAAAATCTACATTTAGTGAGAAAATATTAAATACTTTATTAACACGTATTTCCAGGTGTTTGCGGGCCAGATAAAATGATGTCGCGGGCCAAATCTGGCCCCGGGGCCTTGAGTTTGACACATGCCCTAAATACTCTAACTGTTGACTTTGTGCAAACCATGATGTCCATGTGTACGCTACATGTCAACAATGAAAGCAGACTCACAAACCATGATGTCCATGTGTACGCTACATGTCAACAATGAAAGCAGACTCACAAACCATGATGTCCATGTGTACGCTACATGTCAACAATGAAAGCAGACTCACAAACCATGATGTCCATGTGTACGCTACATGTCAACAATGAAAGCAGACTCACAAGCCATGATGTCCATGTGTACGCTACATGTCAACAATGAAAGCAGACTCACAAGCCATGATGTCCATGTGTACGCTACATGTCAACAATGAAAGCAGACTCACAAGCCATGATGTCCATGTGTACGCTACATGTCAACAATGAAAGCAGACTCACAAACCATGATGTCCATGTGTACGCTACATGTCAACAATGAAAGCAGACTCACAAACCATGATGTCCATGTGTACGCTACATGTCAACAATGAAAGCAGACTCACAAACCATGATGTCCATGTGTACGCTACATGTCAACAATGAAAGCAGACTCACAAACCATGATGTCCATGTGTACGCTACATGTCAACAATGAAAGCAGACTCACAAGCCATGATGTCCATGTGTACGCTACATGTCAACAATGAAAGCAGACTCACAAACCATGATGTCCATGTGTACGCTACATGTCAACAATGAAAGCAGACTCACAAACCATGATGTCCATGTGTACGCTACATGTCAACAATGAAAGCAGACTCACAAACCATGATGTCCATGTGTATGCTACATGTCAACAATGAAAGCAGACTCACAAGCCATGATGTCCATGTGTACGCTACATGTCAACAATGAAAGCAGACTCACAAACCATGATGTCCATGTGTGTGCTACATGTCAACAATGAAAGCAGACTCACAAACCATGATGTCCATGTGTGTGCTACATGTCAACAATGAAAGCAGACTCACAAGCCATGATGTCCATGTGTACGCTACATGTCAACAATGAAAGCAGACTCACAAACCATGATGTCCATGTGTATGCTACATGTCAACAATGAAAGCAGACTCACAAACCATGATGTCCATGTGTACGCTACATGTCAACAATGAAAGCAGACTCACAAGCCATGATGTCCATGTGTACGCTACATGTCAACAATGAAAGCAGACTCACAAACCATGATGTCCATGTGTACGCTACATGTCAACAATGAAAGCAGACTCACAAACCATGATGTCCATGTGTATGCTACATGTCAACAATGAAAGCAGACTCACAAGCCATGATGTCCATGTGTACGCTACATGTCAACAATGAAAGCAGACTCACAAACCATGATGTCCATGTGTGTGCTACATGTCAACAATGAAAGCAGACTCACAAACCATGATGTCCATGTGTGTGCTACATGTCAACAATGAAAGCAGACTCACAAGCCATGATGTCCATGTGTACGCTACATGTCAACAATGAAAGCAGACTCACAAACCATGATGTCCATGTGTATGCTACATGTCAACAATGAAAGCAGACTCACAAACCATGATGTCCATGTGTACGCTACATGTCAACAATGAAAGCAGACTCACAAGCCATGATGTCCATGTGTACGCTACATGTCAACAATGAAAGCAGACTCACAAACCATGATGTCCATGTGTACGCTACATGTCAACAATGAAAGCAGACTCACAAGCCATGATGTCCATGTGTACGCTACATGTCAACAATGAAAGCAGACTCACAAGCCATGATGTCCATGTGTACGCTACATGTCAACAATGAAAGCAGACTCACAAACCATGATGTCCATGTGTATGCTACATGTCAACAATGAAAGCAGACTCACAAACCATGATGTCCATGTGTACGCTACATGTCAACAATGAAAGCAGACTCACAAGCCATGATGTCCATGTGTACGCTACATGTCAACAATGAAAGCAGACTCACAAACCATGATGTCCATGTGTACGCTACATGTCAACAATGAAAGCAGACTCACAAGCCATGATGTCCATGTGTACGCTACATGTCAACAATGAAAGCAGACTCACAAGCCATGATGTCCATGTGTACGCTACATGTCAACAATGAAATCAGACTCACAAGCCATGATGTCCATGTGTACGCTACATGTCAACAATGAAAGCAGACTCACAAACCATGATGTCCATGTGTACGCTACATGTCAACAATGAAAGCAGACTCACAAGCCATGATGTCCATGTGTACGCTACATGTCAACAATGAAAGCAGACTCACAAGCCATGATGTCCATGTGTACGCTACATGTCAACAATGAAAGCAGACTCACAAACCATGATGTCCATGTGTACGCTACATGTCAACAATGAAAGCAGACTCACAAGCCATGATGTCCATGTGTAAGCTACATGTCAACAATGAAAGCAGACTCACAGGAGGAGAAGGGTTGGCGTCCATCAGCTCAGCATCCTGTGGAGGACTCAGGTTGAGGATGGACTGCACTTCAGGACTAAGAGGAGCAGAACAAATATGTAAGAGAACATATTTGTGCTGCCAAAGTCACAAACGACTTACTGTTTGCAGGCGTAGGAGTTAGTAGCGAGCCTCTGGATGAAGTCGTTCAAACCCATCTTCCTCTGTTTCATGAACGCTGAAACACAGAAAAGTCGACTTCTTAACAGCAGTCCAAAGAAGAGGAAACCTCCGGTAAATATGCTCCTTTTTCCGTACCAGAAACTAAAGCCACCAGCCCTTTAGACTTGGAGTAAGTCATGCCGGGCCGTGTCATGTCTGTTTGGATCGTCATGTCGGCGAGGAGTCGTCCCCAAAAAAGAAAAAGTGACAACTCCGTCCTTTGGATTTTGCCTTTTATGATGGCGGGCAAAGCTAAGGGGGGCGGGGCTTTCGGGTGGGCGTGACAAGCCTTCACCTGATTGGACGGAGCGATTTCCTCTTGGCCAATTAGAGGCCGCGGCGCGATGCACCCCGACAGTGTTGCTCGCGTCAAAAAACAGAGCGGAAGTTGTTGTTGTTTTTTCTTGTATTATTTGCACACTTTTTGCGCAAGGAAGACACGCAGTCTGTCAACTTCATCTGACTTTTAATAATAATTACAACCACCGAGTGACATTTCCAAGACGAAAAAAAGTCGCTAATTATATCCAGATGTGTCACACTAGCTCTCTATGGTGGCCACAGCAACACACATATAGGTGGAATGTAAAATGTGACTTACATAATAGTGCTCACTTATTATTTATGGACGTTTTTGGTGTTTAAGGATGCGGGGAAAATGCGGGAAATTCCAGTGCATTGGCTGAATAAAAATACAAATTTTAATTTAAGTATGTTTTTATAACTTGTGCAAGAACTACATGAAATATGAATGGAGTGCTCAATGTTTCTTCACCATTATTGCTATGTTGTCTATTACCATTGTGGGTATTCCTACATTGTTGACACAAATTATTGTTAATGCCACCATGATACAACATTTGTATTATAATCCTTAAACAAAGTAACAGTGAAACTCAATATATTAATCACTGAATGGAGAACTGGGGGTGGGAATAAAATAACTTATCTTCTTCCCACTCCCTTTCAGGCAAAACTGGACCATCATGCTTACATAAGGCATTATGTAAGCATGATGGTAAAATGAAGCATTACATTACCTTTTGCATTATATTAATTTATATTATTACGTGTTGTCTACCTTGTACTCTTTTTTATGTCATTGCCTGAAATAAATGAATAAATGAAAACAAATAAAAAAATATGAAATTAGTTTATGAAAAAAAACCTCAATTTATTTATAACGGGCCGGAATGACGCCTTTAATGCGCAAAAAAAGTGGGAGAGTATAACGCCAAGAGGGGGGGTCGGAGGCCAGGAAAAAGCGGCTGGTCGTGGAAAAGTACAGAGGGGAGGGAAATACTCGTTCAAGTTCAGGGGGGAGAAGCAGAAAGTGGCAAGTTTGAGGCACAGCTCAAATCACAATACCACAAACAAACATACAACTTCAGGGTTATTATTATGTAAGCCTGCTAATCTACAGTGGACACGCACACGCTCGTTGTGCTCAACACATGAAACTGTCAATGGGTAGAAATAAAAAAGCATAACATCATGAAGGAATTTGTCATTGCAAGACAAAGTTCATTCAAAAATGACTAACTTTGCTGCAAAACTTTTCAGAACTACTTATGTCCTAGTCCACACCCACAACATGATATTTGAGCAAATAAGGTCACAGATGTGTGAGGGGAATGAAAGACCCCCTCAAGATAAGAGTGTCCTCCTTATGTAATCCTGTCTATACACACATATTGCGTGGACACACCGTACATGACACTGTACATCCCACTTGTGCTAAATGCTGAACTATTCCCCCCTTAAGCAGGACAGCCTCGTCAAAATAAACGGTGTTGCGTTCAATGTACTCACACGTCAAAGCCGTAGTTTTGTCTTTCATATGGGAAAGATGGATGCTTTAATGTCCGAGGCTGGTGGGTGACGGCGAGCTGAATGTCAGAGGGCTAATAATCACACTAAACAGCATTCCTCAGCCAGGAGAAGTTCGTCTGAGGGATTTTTTTTTCTTCCTTCCAGACCCTTTCGCTGAAGGGGAAGGCGGAGACAGTCCGCCTTCTTGTTTCCTTCCATTCGAAGGCATGACGGTGCGTTTAAGCGCGCCACAGAAAGTCAGAGTTTGGCGTACCGACGTTGGACGCGGTTAAAGCAGGGTTTCCCCCAGTCACTAAAATACATTATGGATGGCCATCACATCTATATAGCCATACGATGATGATTCATAACACAACAAGCATTGTCTCAGAAATTGTGATCCGACTTCATCATAAAAACGATAGTCACTATTCTCAACTTTTCTTGCTTTTTTTTTTAATCACTTATGGAACAATTTCCCTTGTGGATCAATAACGTTTGTCTAAGTCGGTAGCAGGGGCGTCACTAGCTTTTAAGGACAGGGGGGGCTTAGCCCCCAGGAGATGCACAGGATGCGAGCGAACGTAGCGCACGAGCACACAACTTCACAAACGGCTAACAAAGACTTAGAAATTATTCATTGTTATTATTATTATTTTAAAAAATGCACGGGACGAAATGAAATGCTCCCCGGGACGATGGCTTTTAACCATTTTTTTTCTTTTTCTTTTTATGTATTTATTCATTTTACATTATTTTAACAATAGGCTAATGTATATTACTTTGTATAGATTCTACAAGAAACACAAAACTTAAAAACTAAATTATTTACAATTGCAGACACAAGGTTTCGTGCAGCTTCACTCAAGGGCGGCGTGGCGAAGTTGGTAGAGTGGCCGTGCCAGCAATCGGAGGGTTGCTGGTTACTGGGGTTCAATCCCCACCTTCTACCATCCTAGTCACGACCGTTGTGTCCTTGGGCAAGACACTTCACCCTTGCTCTTGATGGCTGCTGGTTAGCGCCTTGCATGGCAGCTCCTGCCATCAGTGTGTGAATGTGTGTGTGAATGGGTGAATGTGGAAATATTGTCAAAGCGCTTTGAGTACCTTGAAGGTAGAAAAGCGCTATACAAGTATAACCCATTTATCATTTATATCATTTATTGTGAAGGAAGACAGAAGTCCACGCAGGAGAAAAATGACTACAAAGATGGTGTCTGGGTTTTTCTTATATGTATATTTAAGTCTTTCATACATATATATATATATATATATATATATATATATATATATATATATATATATATATATATATATATATATATATATATATATATATATATATGTGTGTGTGTGTATGTGTGGGAAAAAAATCACAAGACTATTTCATCTCTACAGGCCTGTTTCATGAGGGTTTCCTCAATCATCAGGAGATTTTAATGGAAGCATTCACATACCATGGTTTATATAGGGCACAGGGCGGGTAGGTACAGGCAGGCGTAGGGACGTGGTGATTGGCTCATGTGTTACCTAGGAGGTGTTTCCTTCTGTGACGGCATGCTGATACAATTTCGCTGCGCTTGTTGAGGGATGACAAGTCTGGACTGTATATAATGAACAGTTTCTCTTTTAAGCATAGGTTGCATCCTTTATTACCACTGTTGTAAGGTGTGCTGGATGCAAGAATTTGCCATGTTATTGAATATTCAACATTATTGTCTTTGAGATTCCAAATGTGTTTACTGAGTTCTGTAGTGTTCCGCAAGCTTTTGCTTCTGAACGAGGCTTTGTGATTGTTCCATCTGGTTTTGAATGCTCCCTCAGTTAATCCTACATATGTGTCGGATGTGTTAATGTCCTTGCGTGTTACCTTTGCTTGGTAAACGACTGATGGTTGTAGGCACCCCCCGTTGAGAGGGCAATCAGGTTTCTTGCGGCAGTTACAGCCTTTGTCGGTTTTGGAGTCGTTCTGCCTGGTGGTGGACGGCTCCTTTTCAATTGCTTTATTGTGGTTTGAAATGATTTGTCGTATGTTGTTCATGCAGCTGTAGCTCAATTTAATGTTGTTCTTGTTGAATACTTTTCTTAGGGTGTTGCCTTTGGGGAAGTGTTTGTCGATCAGGGTGAGGAATTTGTGGCCAATATTAGTTGAGACGTTTTTGCTGTATGGGGGGTTGTACCAGATAATGTTGTTTCGTTTTCTGCTCCTTTTTGGTTGGTTTCCTGGCTATGGGTTCGTAGGTGAGGGTGAAGTTGTATCCGCTTTCATCAAGTGCTTTTTGGTACGGGGGGGTTGCTTTGTCGAATTCAGCTTTGCTAGATGACAGCATCGATAGTCTTTTATTAATACCGGTAGGTATTCTTTTCGTGGTGGTGGGTGGGTGGTTGCTGTCATGGTGCACGTATTGGAGTGTTGTGTTGGGTTTCGTGAATGGTTGGTAGCTGTTATTCCTCAGGTTGAAAGTGACGTCGAGGAAGTTGACGGTTTGCTTGTTGGCTTCAATCGTGATCCGTAGGCCGTTCTTTTTGAAGATTTGGCATATACGCTTCTTGGTATTCTCGCTGCTCCTTGGCGAGGCGCGACACACTGCCAGTCCGTCATCACGGTAAATACCAAGGTTCAGGTTGAGGCTAGCGAGCTGGGAGAGGAGGAAACTCCCAACAAGTTCGCACGTTTCTGCTCCGTCAAAACTCCCCATAGTGACGTCGAATGTTGAATTGTTCTTTTTTTGCCATGGTGTACCGTTGCGGAAGAGTATGGAGTTCTTTGCGTGGATGATGATGTTTCTTTCGTTGCCTGTGATTGAGTCGTAGTCCGAGGCAAAGTCTAGTGCTTTGGTCAGTAGGTCTTGTGTGATGGAAGGGTAAAATTCTTCGACATCGAAGGAGATAAAGTTGTGCTGTCGTTTGTCTTGGATGTTGCTGAACCATTTGATTACTGCTGCTGTATTTCTCCATTGGTTGAGTGGTGTTTTGTCCGTAATTTTTGTGTTGATTCTGTACAGGATTATTTTGCTGATTTTTCCTATTTCGGATTTAGTTGGGTTTATTAGTCGGCATGATGGGTTATTTGCGAAGTTGGGTTTGTGGTCCTTCAATGTGATGAAGGCTTCCTTGTTGGCTGTAGCGTCCACCCTGTCCTCGATGTCCAGTTCAGCCGCAATCCATTTGTTTTCTTGTGATTTTTTCCCACACATACATATTACGCTCTACCACGGTATCGAGCACTATTTTTTTTGGATAATCCAATTAAGACATATATATATATATATATATATATATATATATATATATATATATATATATATATATATATATATATATATATATATATATATATATATATATATATATATATATATATATATATATATATATATATATATATATATGAAAGACTTAAAGGCATACTGGAGGAGGTTGTGGATCATGTTGACTATTGGTCCTCCTAATTGTCAATCATTCTGGTGATGTTACGTAAGGACATATATATATATATATATATATATATATATATATATATATATATATATATATATATATATATATATATATATATATATATATATATATATATATATATATATATATATATATATATATATATGTATATATATATCCATCCATCCATTTTCTACCGCTCATTCCCTTCGGGGTCGCGGGGGGCACTGGAGCCTATCTATATATATATATATATATATATATATATATATATATATATATATATATATATATATATATATATATATATATATATATATATATATATATATATATATATATATATATATATATATATATATATATATATATATATATATATATATATATAAAATAAAACAAATGGCTTATCCATAAGCCATTTTTTATTTATCTATTTATTACAACGCCAAAATAGGCCTGTAGCACTTTGAGATTTGGAATCAAATGTAAAGTAGATTATAAATACAATCTATTATATAAATAATATATATATATATGTCCTTATGTAACATCACTAGAATGATTGACAATTAGGAGGACCAATATTCAACATGATCCACCCAGAAATAAATAATACAAATGGCTTATCGATAAGCCATTTAAAAAAAAAAGTGTTTTAATATTTATTTATATGTATTATTATTCTCCTACTCACCTTTACAGTAGAGGCCTCTCCCCTCTCACTTTCTGTGCTCCTCTGCCCTGACTCCTACAGGTCAATAGGGGTTGTGGAGTGATTATTATTATTATCTACTGATGATAGTCATACGTGAATGAGCTCAGCTCCTGTTCTCCTCCATATGTAAAGTGAATAACACAGCTGATGCTCCAGAAGAAAGTAACCCCAAAGATAGCAAATGGTAAAAAAGAGTGCACATTTAACTTTATAAATAACCAGGACCTTCATGATGCATTTCAGGCTAACTAGCTAACTAAGTAGCAGCATTGTTTTAGAGCGGGAATGTAACTTTTTGTCAAACACAGACTTGGTGTAAAGTGGAGCTTATACATTCTACTACAAGCAGTGATGAATACTTACTTTCTTGAAAAAGTTTCTTATGTCCATTTTGCATCCGTTCACGTTCTTGTTCTGCAGTGCGCTAATGTGCTTTGTACACCTGCAGGACCGCAAGCAAGTTCGCAGAGAAAATGCGGACTGGATTTTGAGTGATGTGGGCATTTTCTATATGAACAAGTCCAAGGACCGCAAGCAAGGTCGCAGAGAAAATGCGCACTGGATTTTGAGTGATGTGGGCATTTTCTATATGAACAAGTCCAAGGACCGCAAGCAAGGTCACATAGAAAATGCTGACTGGATTTTGAGTGATGTGGGCATTTTCTCTATATACAAGTGAAATGGGCTCTCTACCTTATGCTATGAAGTGAGGGGAAACTGAGTAAATAATGACAGGTTATATGATTATTTATTTAAACTCATATTCCGGCCACTTTATAATGAATATGTCGGCATGTATTTGAAAAAAGAAAAAAGAAAAACATACAACACCAAATTATTTAGGGGGGCTTAAGAATATTTTAGGGGGGCTTGAGCCCCCCTAAAATAGGCCTAACAACGCCAATGGTCGGTAGGTTGTAGGTAGGTAGGTCCTTATTGTCATTGCACAAGTACAACGAAACTTTGTTTTCAGCACAAACCCATTCAAGATTAGACAAACCAACAGTGTACAGCAGGGGTGCCCAAACTTTTTGACTCGGGGGCCGCATTGGGTTAAAAAAATTTGGCCGGGGGCCGGGCTGTATATATATATATATATATATATATATATATATATATATATATATATATATATATATATATATATATATATACATATATATATATACATTGTCTTTATATTCCAGCGAGTTAATCCGTTTTTTCATTTAACATCAATTAACATTGATGTTCATCAACATTTAACATTGTCACGTTATCGATGGGAAAATTAATTTTTAGACAATATGATTTGCCTGAGCGGCTAGGACACACCGAGAGTAACAAGCGGTATAAAATGGATTAGAAAGGAAAGATAAAATGAAAAAATAAAATAAAATGAAAAAAAATAAAATTAAAAAATACAAATTTAAACACTTTTTTTTTTAACTTGGGACTTCCCGTGGGCCGGATTTTGGATGCTGGGGGGCCGGATCCGGCCCGCGGGCCGTAGTTTGGGGACCCCTGGTGTACAGGGTTACCGAACAGGAACGCTGATGGGTCGCCACAAGGCGCCCCCGTAAAAGATGGGAAAAAGGTAAACGCTGGGGAAGGATGAGTAAAAAAAATACAATCTAGACTGGGGGCCCAGTCTAGACTGGGCAAAAACCTCCATAGCAAAGCACATATACACAACATATATCTCGAGATATCTAGCAACAGAGGGGAGGGAGTGGGAGCCATGGTGGCAGGCTGCAGCTCTTTAGGCGCTGCCCAGCCGTCCATCACCCTTAAGGGATTCGCGTCAAGGGCGTTGGATGGGGGGTGGGGTATGTGTGTGTGGCGTATATTTTTTGTGAATGCATGTGTGTGTGTGTAAGCCTGCCGCGTGTCTCTGTTCCACGGCCTTGGTGTCGTGCAGTCGCTAGTCTAAGTCTAAGTCTAAGTTACAACTGCTAAAAACACCTTGTATTAAATATTTGTATTGACGTAATAATATAGAAATCTAATGCAAAATTATTAATAAGTATTTCATAATCGTATGTTTTTTAATGAGCTATAGCCATTAGGGTTAACTGTGTTTCTACTACATAATAAAAACTACAAACTTGAGCATATAACTCTGAAAATCCTAGAATAGGGAGCCAAACCTGAGTGTGTTAAAGTATTTACCAGGGGTCGGGAAACTTTTTGGCTGAGAGAGCCATGAAAGCCAAATATTTAAAATGTATTTTTCCGTGAGAACCATATAATATTTTTTAACACTGAATAGAACTAAATGCGTGCATTTTTAAGTAAGACCAACATTTTTAGAGTATAATAGGTCTCATATTATGTTTAATAACATTGTTATTCTGAAGCTAACCAATAATAGATAAAATACTTCTTACCATTAATGCGACTTCTTGAACAGGTGCGGTAGAAAACGGATGGATGGATTAAAATGCATGAGAATGTTTTATATTTTGAACGTTATTTTTAACACGGTGATTACCAGCGGAATTATTCATTACTTTTCGTGTTAAGCAATGTCAGCTAAGATTTATCTGAGAGCCAGATGCAGTCATCAAAAGAGCCACATCTGGCTCGAGAGTCATAGGTTCAATGTACCCCTGGTATATACAGACACACCTCTAAATCAAGCAATTATTCAAAATAATATCTATGTTATTGTGACATTTGTAAAATGTGGAGCCCTCATGTGAGGCACACTCAGCCTGCGTGCACGCCTCCTTGTGCAAACAGTGTTCCGCCTTCGCAAAGAGACGTATTTTTCCATTGCGTCCTACCAGGCCTGGGAATTAAACAGTAACCTGGATTGGGAAACCTCAGCGGGTTAACATTCATCGAAAAAGTACAGGACAAAAACTGCAGTGCAAAGGCATAAGAGTCGGTTGTAGGACAATGTGTACCATTGTGGTGGTCTGTCCTACTGACTGGAGGGGTTGTTGTCCCTCCTACAAAGGGACCACTAGGATGTAGAGCGTGTCCTCACTACCTCCATTGAGGCTCCTCGTCAATGCTCTGCTGCCCACAAGTTTCAAACTGCAGTTGTCTCCAGCAAAACAAGAATTTGATTGTATTTGAATGGTATCTGACACACATTGGTCAAACTGGCTAAGGTCAAAGGTTGAATAAGCGCAGCTATTCAGTCGCAAGTCAGGACCAGCTGTTACTGTATGTCACAGCGTTGTTTTTATCATATAACACAAATTGAACTTTTTCCTGTCAATACTACCTTTAAGCAATTTTATTGTATATATATATATATATATATATATATATATATATATATATATATATATATATATATATATATATATATATATATATATATATATATATATATATATATATATATATATATATATATATATACTGTATATATATATATTGTCTATAGTGTAAATATACATATACTGTATGGGGTTACACATGTATGAAGGCACCATTAATGCTGAAAGGTACACACAGGTTTTGGAGCAACATATGTTGCCATCCAAGCAATGTCTTTTTCATAGACGCCCCTGCTTATTTCAGCAAGACAATGCCAAGCCACGTGTTACAACAGCGTGGCTTCTTAGTAAAAGAGTGCGGGTACTAGACTGGCCTGCCTGTAGTCCAGACCTGTCTCCCATTGAAAATGTGTGGCGCATTATGAAGCGTAAAATATCACAACACGACTGTTAAACAACTTAAGCTGTACATCAAGCAAGAATGGGAATGAATTCCACCTGAAAAGCTTAAAAAATTGGTCTCGTCAGTTCCCAAACGTTTACTGAGTGTTGTTAAAAGGAAAGGCCATGTAACACAGTGGTAAAAATGCCCCAGTGACAACTTTTTTGCAATGTATTGCTGCCATTAAATTCTGAGTTAATGATTATTTGCAAAAAAAAAAAAAATCAGTTTCTCAGTTAGAACTAAATATCTTGTCTTTGCAGTCTATTCAATTGAATATAAGTTGAAAAGGATTTGCAAATCATTGTGTTCTGTTTTTATTTACGATTTACACAACGTGCCAACTTCACTGGTTTTGGGTTTTGTAGGATGTTTGGCTTATACAATGTGAAAAAGAAAAAACATAGCAAATTATCATTAGCAGTGAAAGACATTTAAAATTGTGGAAAAAAATTGGCGATTTGTTATGTAATACCCTGAAAAAAATCTAATATATTTTTTGAAAATGTTAAAAATGTAACTGTAGAAAATCCAAACTCTTCTATTTAGGGGTGTATCGGTTCGTTTTAACAATGATTCGATTTGATTCAGAATTTGTGGTTGATGATACAGTTTAGTAAGTTCAAATCAATTTAGTAACTTTTTAGCAAACACATTCAAGCAGTGTGACAGTTAAGTAAATACTGGATAATGGACACGGCAGGTGAAGTTTCTGTTGTTTCTGGTAAGGAAATCACCGCATATTACAGTCGTTAAAATCACTCAAGATAATTAGAGCAGCATCCGGACATGTATTTTCATGCCCATCGTTCATGTCATGTATTTCTCCTCTTTAGCGGAGGGGTGTACACCGCACTCACAATAACTTCACTTATCTGACTTAACTTCAAAGTCAGATATTCCACAATTTCACAGCAGGAGTTTGAAATTCTCTTACTGTCCGTGCGCCATGCTTGTTTAACGAGGGAAGCCCTTCCTCCTCCCCAAGTCTTGCCGCTGAAGTTGAAGTTCTTCCATCATATTTTCCAGAGATTGAACATTTGCTAGTAGCATAATCAGAAGAGTTAGCCTTCCTTTGCTAACCATGCGTCAATGGTTTTGGCTTGTTGTTGTATGTTGGCCAGTGTTCATTTTGACAGCTGTTTTTAATTTAGTTTTAGTCTTCTGACGAAAATGTACTTTAGTTTTAGTCACTAAAATAATTAAGTTTTAGTCGACAAAATTCCTCAACATTTTAGTCGACTAGAATTACAGTAAAATATGTCAACTAAAACATAAAGTATTGCGGACAACACACCTTTGAGTTGTCTTGAAAACACTTTTATTAATTATTATCGCAGAGCAGCACAAAAACTAAATTCACGACAAGACCTGCCCTTGTTGTGATGAGCTTCAAGCCCACCTGTGTAGTGAAAACCCTTTCAGGTGACTACCTCTTAAGCTCATCGAGAGAATGCCAAGAGTGTGCAAAGCAGTAATCAGAGCAAAGGGTGGCTATTTTAAAGAAACTAAAATATAAAACGTGTTTTCAGTTATTTCACCTTATTTTGTTAAGTACATCGATCAATCAATCATCAATCAAAGTTTACTTATATAGCCCTAAATCACGAGTGTCTCAAAGGGCTGCACAAGCCACAACGACATCGTCGGCTCAGATCCCACATCAGGGCAAGAAAAAACTCAACCCAATGGGATGACAATGAGAAACCTTGGAGGGGACCGCAGATCCCCCCGCCCATAATATTGTGAGAGTCCAGTCCATAGTGGATCTAACATAATATTGTGAGAGTCCAGTCTATAGTGGATCTAATATAATATTGTGAGAGTCCAGTCCATAGTGGATCTAATATAATATTGTGAGAGTCCAGTCCATAGTGGATCTAACATAATAGTGTGAGAGTCCAGTCTATAGGAGATGTAACATAATATTGTGAGAGTCCAGTTCATAGTGGATCTAACATAATATTGTGAGAGTCCAGTCCATAGTGGATCTAACATAATAGTGTGAGAGTCCAGTCCATAGTGGATCTAACATAATATTGTGAGAGTCCAGTCCATAGTGGATCTAACATAATATTGTGAGAGTCTAGTCCATAGTGGATCAAACATAATATTGTGAGAGTCTAGTCCAGGGGTCACCAACCTTTTTGAAACCAAGAGCTACTTCTTTGGTACTGATTAATGCGAAGGGCTACCAGTTTGATACACACTTAAATAAATTGCCAGAAATAGCCAATTTGCTCAATTTACTTTTAACTCTATGTTATTATTAATAAATAATGATATTTACACTTAATTGAACTGTTTAAAAGAGGAGAAAACACGAAAAAAAATGACAATTAAATTTTGAAACATAGTTTATCTTCAATTTCGACTCTTTAAAATTCAAAATTCAACCAAGAAAAAGAAGAGAAAAACTAGCTAATTCGAATCTTTTTGAAAAAAATTTAAAAAAGAATTTATGGAACATCATTAGTAATTTTTCCTGATTAAGATTCATTTTAGAATTTTGATGACATGTTTTAAATAGGTTAAAATCCAATCTACACTTTGTTAGAATATATAACAAATTAGACCAAGCTATATTTCTAACAAAGACAAATCATTATTTCTTCTAGATTTTCCAGAACAAAAATTTTAAAAGAAATTCAAAAGACTTTGAAATAAGATTTAAATTTGATTCTACAGATTTTCTAGATTTGCCAGAATACTTTTTAAAATTTTTTTTAATCATAATAAGTTTGAAGAAATATTTCACAAATATTCTTTGTCGAAAAAACAGAAGCTAAAATGAAGAATTAAATTAAAATATATTTATTATTCTTTACAATAAAAGAAATACATTTACTTGAACATTGATTTAAATTGTCAGGAAAGAAGAGGAAGGAATTTAAAAGGTGAAAAGGTATATGTGTTTAAAAATCCTAAAATAATTTTTAAGGTTGTATTTTTTCTCTAAAATTGTCTTTCTGAAAGTTATCAGAAGCAAAGTAAAACATTTATGAATTTATTTAAACAAAAGAAGACCAAGTCTTTAAAATATTTTCTTGGATTTTCAAATTCTATTTGAGTTTTGTCTCTCTTAGAATTAAAAATGTCGGAAAAGCGAGACCAGCTTGCTAGTAAATAAATAAAATTTAAAAAATAGAGGCAGCTCACTGGTAAGTGCTGCTATTTGAGCTATTTTTAGAACAGGCCAGCGGGCTACTCATCTGGTCCTTACGGGCTACCTGGTGCCCGCGGGCACCGCGTTGGTGACCTCTGGTCTAGTCCATAGTGGATCAAACATAATATTGTGAGAGTCCAGTCCATAGTGGATCTAACATAATAGTGAGAGTCCAGTCCATAGTGGATCTAACATAATATTGTGAGAGTCCAGTCCATAGTGGATCTAACATATTATTGTGAGAGTCCAGTTCATAGTGGATCTAACATAATAGTGTGAGAGTCCAGGCCATAGTGGATCTAACATAATATTGTGAGAGTCCAGTCCATAGTGGATCTAACATAATATTGTGAGAGTCCAGTCCAAAGTGGATCTAACATAATATTGTGAGAGTCCAGTCCATAGTGGATCTAACATAATATTGTGAGAGTCCAGTCCATAGTGGATCTAACATAATAGTGTGAAAGTCCAGTCCATAGTGGATATAACATAATATTGTGAGAGTCCAGTCCATAGTGGATCTAACATAATAGTGTGAAAGTCCAGTCCATAGTGGATATAACATAATATTGTGAGAGTCCAGTCCATGGTGGATCTAACATAATATTGTGAGAGTCCAGTCCATAGTGGGGCCAGCAGGAGATCATCTTGAGTGGAGACAAGTCAGCAGCGCAGAGACGTCCCCAACTGATGCACAGATGAGTGGTCCACCCCGGGTCCCCACTTTGGACAGCTAGCGCGTCATCTGTGAGGCGCTAGCTGCTACATAACTCCACAAGTGTTCATTATAGTTTTGATGCCTTCAGTGACAATCTACAATGTAAATAGTCATGAAAATAAAGAAAACACATTGAATGAGAAGGTGTGTCCAAACTTTTGGCCTGTACTGTATATTTGGGAAGGCCAACTAGCCGAGCACAGATCGCTTTCGTTCGATCTTAGAAGCATAAATCCATCAATCAATATGTCGATCAATCGTTACACCCCTAATTCTATCTTGTGTCATGAACCAGAAAGTAAGCTAACAAATGTGTCACTTTTTGTTTTTTAGTCTTAACCCCCCTCTTTAAAACAACAAACAGTACCATCCTCTAATGTCACGTCATCTTTATTGCAGGAATGCTAAATAAGAAATAGACGCACAGACGAACACAAACGTGGCGCTCGGCAAATGAAACCATTTGATAACATGATGTGATGGGAAGAACAGGAAAAGAAGGTAGAAGTTTGTTTTCCCAATTGGATGCTTCTACAAAGTGCGTACTTATTTGCTTTGTGTGTGTGTGTGTGAGAGAGAGGGAGACAAGTGCATTATGTAAGGCACTAGTGGTAATACTATGAATGCCAAGTGACTCACACACACTCTGGGAAGCCGCTTGGTGCGAGCACAGGAAGGCCGGCGAGGCGAGGCCAGTTAGCGGATAATAGCGTGGTAGTGTTAACAACCTTTTTTCCATATGCCACGCTTTCATCAATTCATCGTTTATTTGCTGCTATATTTTGCCCACCGATCCGAGCTGGCACGCCACGAATGCCGATGAGCCTGGGTGGCGAGAAGGCGACTGGTGTTATGTAAAAAAACCCAATAGGCTTTTCACAGGAGCACAGTCTGGCTTTTATTCGACCCCCCGTGTACCGCCAGTGTGCGCTGCCGTGATACCAAAAAGGAGCTTGGGGCGCCATCTGGGACCCTCGTCCGAGTGGTCCCATGAGCCTGGCCAAAGTTTTCTGTGTGTGTTTGTTGAGAAACATGTCCAGACGTTCTTCCTTCGCCAAGTAGGGTGTGTTTGTCGCTGATGTAACGTTGTCAATTGTGTACATGTCTTGTGTAGGTGTGTGTGTGTTGGTTCAAGCTTAGAATGGAGCAGGTCCACACAGGTGAGCTAACAACAGGGCTCGAAAGGAAAACAAGAAATAATAGATATAGAAATAAATCATCTGTTCCAAGGTCAAACTGTGGCTATCACACTGTACGGTTAATGTTTTAAACCCAATTTTAACAGTCTTCATTGTCATACAACAAACAAAAGTCTACCTTAAAGGGGCCCTATCATGCAAAAGCAACTTTTCTAACTTATTGGTACCTGCTTATGTGTATTTGGGATCTGCATAAGTCCCGACAATTTGAAATCCAACCATGAAGGCATTGCAGAGATATTTCTAAAACAATCTTGCTTTCCTTCATTCTTCCTCCAAACGGTCTGTTGGGAATTTGCTCCTTTTGTGGCATTGTTGACATACGTGACGTCAGCGGATCATCCACATATGGTAGAAATTTACCCAAACGTCCTTGCGTGAGTCAGCCATTTTCAATTGATGTAAAACCTACAACAACATGTCCACGATGAATCCCAATGAAGGAAAACGCTCAGTTGTTTGTTTGCTTTAACCAGCACAAGCCACGACTCAAACTTTCAGCCTCATCTGAAGTAAAAAGTGCCTTACTTTTAACTTTTACGATTTGTTGCAACGTGCCTTCAGCTGTAAAGAAGTGGCTTCGAGTGTGTGCCAAGGAGAGTCCTGATTCACCCACAAACCTTGGATTTTTCGTAAAACTATTTTTAATGGCGGAGTCGGTGACTATTATCTATGGCTGTGGAGGGGACAATGAAACAGCAAGTAATAATAGTAGTTTATAAATGTTAGCTCAATTTGTTGTGTAGCTAACTTAGCCTTCTAATGTAAGATAATAGCATCACCTTCCTCAGGCAAAATAAAGAATGATTTTTACTAAAAACTACTCTTATGTCTACTGTGTTTGGCAATGGTAATATAATCCATGATTACGTTTGCAATGTAGCTCGTAGCATAGTTTACTTTGTTTGTTTACATTTACACGGTTTCAAAGCAACAGCAGTGACAGTATTAACATGGTATAGAATAGAAAAACATGTTACTGTCAATATACACTAGCATATGTCCAGGATTTAGCATTGGAGAGAGAAAGACTCGGTAGAAGTTTAACCTTAGCCAGCGTAAAGTATCAGAAATTTCCGACCGGGCTTCCTTACTTTGTGTCCACCGTGTCGTCTCCTCTATTACGATAACGAAACACGGTAAGCCGCCGGTCTGGATATATCATCTGGGAAGTTGTGTTGTGGGGAAAGTCATGTAAACATGAGATGAGTTGTCCATACTCCATACGGTCCTAGCACAACAAAAACAAAAACATGGCTGCCGAGGCGAGAACGAAGGCAAAGCCAGCGTGAGGGGGCGTGGTAAGGAGGGCCTCATTTGTTTCTAACAACTCCGGCTCTCAAAACGGCTTGTTTTCCAAGGAGCAAAAAAGTGGTTTGAACAAAACAAAATCTATACAAACATTTTTGAATGCAAAATTTGACCAAAGAATCAGCATTACATGTTTTGCAGATCAAAATGAAGTGTTTAAAAATAAAAAATCATGATTTAACCTTGATGACATGTGACGACAAGCTGGACAAAAGTATTGGGACGCGCCAACTGCTTTTGACACTTTTTGTTTAGGCCAAAAAGCATAATACAAACAAAGTTACTCAGTACTTTTTGACTCGATGAACCCAGTTCGACTTTACAGAAAAATATTTCCCATAACTTTATGATTGATAACAACCTGTATTTTCTCTGTCACATGACTGTAACCTGCTGCGCTGTCAGGAATACAAGTAACTATATAACTTAGATAGAATTTACACCAATGCACCCCAGAAGGGCTCATTATCGGACTTCAAAATAAAATAAAGTGTCCAAAAAGGGACAAATATGTTTCAGATCAGTACCTTTGTACTTTTTTCTGAGAGTGTACATTTCTAAGGGGTTATTGTGGTCACATGACTTCCACTTTGTAGTAAATCTGCTTTCCTACACTTAATATTACTTGCACACGTGTGTAATATTCATTGCAAGTAGCTACTCAATGCTAAAGCTGCTAACTGCGCTGTACCAGGGTTGGGTTTTTGTCGTCATGCTACGTTAAAACTTTCCACAGCACACTCCAATGACAAATACGTGTGTTGCAAGAGTGGGAATGAATGGTTCTTGTGTGTGATGGAATGAAAAAAAACCTATGCTGAAATATAAATAAGCAGAGACTGGTTGAGTTTCTGAATGAAGAAACAAAGACGGGTTTAAAAGATGGTCTTGTGTGCTGTTGTGTGTCAAACAGCAACACACAAACACTATTAAAAATGTTTGGACCGTTAATGCAGTGCTTCCCAACTATTTATTGCAGACCTCCGCCAAGTTGTTACATTTAGTAATTATTATTACTGAGTACTCCAAAAAGGAACATAAAAACAGCCTAAATAAGCGCTAGACATTACACCCAGTTTGTCAAACATTGAAAGTCTAAACATGTAAAAAAAAAAGTTTTTTGGTTAAATCAGAATTGTTGTCAATCGTATTTATGTGTATTCCTAGTTAGAGAATTAATAAAACATTTTTTATTAAACATGAAAACTGTATTTTGAAAATATATATGTTTTCCACTACAGGGGAAAACGTATGTCTTATTTTAGCATAGAATAATTTTTTTTTTTTTAACCATTTACTTAAAAAAAAAAAAAAAAATCTAAAATAATTGAACTGTAAAAATATAATCAGATAAAAATCAAACGTGTCACTTTTCTGTTTTATGAAAACAAAACAAATGGCGATACAGTACTTCGGTTTATGTCTGAGCGTCTGGAATTAAAACCGGAAGTCATTTTTGCAAACCCTAATTATTCTTTGCTCCAAACACATACCGTAATTTCCGGACTATAAGCCGCTACTTTTTCCCCTCGTTCTGGTCCCTGCGGCTTATACAAGGGTGCGGCTTATTTACGGCCTGTTCTTCTCCGACACCGAGGAAGAGGATTTCGGTGGTTTTAGTACGCAGGAGGAAGACGATGACACAATGATTAAAGACTGACTTTTCATATACCGGTAGGCTGGTTATTTTGATAACGTACAGGCGAGCACTTTGTATTACTTTGCACCGTTGTATTATTTGTACTCTGCACGAATGCTGTTCGCCATGTCAAAGATGTGAAAGTTTGATTGAATGATTGAAAGATTTATTGTTAATAAATGGGACGCTTTGTGTTCCCAAACAGTCATCTCTGTCCCGACAATCCCCTCCGTGGTAGCAGGAACCCCTATATACTACGGTAATTACACATCAAAACCCTGCGGCTTATAGTCGGGTGTGGCTTATATATGGAGCAATCTGTATTTTCCCCTAAATTTAGCTGGTGCGGCTTATAGTCAGGTGCGGCTTATAGTCCGGAAATTACGGTATTGAGGTAAGAAATATTAACCTTTGTATGTGTATGTGTTATGTGCTCTTTCTGGAATTCCAGAGTATTTCTTTCCTTCTTTATCAAGTGCTGGCACTTGCATCTTTTTTTGCCCTATGTTGAAATATTTTGCAGACCATAATAAAAAGCAGAAACTGAGTAACCAATTATTTTTGGGCACTCTATATCATGGACAGAAACGCAGGAAAACAGACAAGTTTGCTACGCTTCTGTGTCAAAGTCAAGGCAGGCGAATGAATTACCTATGGCCCCCGGGATGATATTTGATTAGTATTAGAACCGGCCCGCAGGCCACAGCCGCCTGCTGCTGTTTTGCACGCACCAATACTCCATCAGTGTTGGCGCTAGGAATTTTCTAAATGGGGTCCCAGGGACCTCATCAAGTCATAAAAATGGGGTCCCACAGTAAATCTCTGGGGTCCCACTTTTTTGTAAGCGTTTTGAAAACAAATGATAAATGTCTGCATTATCCTGTTGTATCTCACATTCTATATTGTGTTTTGGAAAAAGGTTGTCAAAAACGTTACTTAATTTAAAAAAAAACAAAAAAACATAAGAGAACACCTTTTTATGCATATGTAAATGTATTCAGTTATAAACATTTATTCACTTTCTTCTTTCCTTCATGGATCTAAACTTTACCACTGCCGGTATTTTTTTTCTATATTTATACTGTAATATTTTCAGAATGTGTTTGTTCTATTTTTGGCCAAAGTACACAAAGTAAACAATCTGAAGTTGTCTTTATTTTTTAGTTTTAATGCCATGATTTTAATAGTCCGGCCCGCGTGTGCACAGATTTTCCTCCATGCGGCCCCTGAGCCAAAATGACTTTGACACCGTTAGGTCGTACGATAACCGAAGTGACATACGAAAACCAGGGAACATTTTGTTTAAAAACAATCATTGGAAAAGTGAGGCATACAAAAACCAAGATGTTGCACCTGAAAATAAAGATATTTTCATAGTCATCACTGTATAGTAAAATTATACAGGGGCAGATTTATATTATATTAAAAAGCCAAAATTGTTAGGAAGAATATCGATACATGATACTGTAGCATCACGGCATTGATATTAATCATCAGTGGTTTAGAACGGGAATATTTTGGGGAAAAATGATCTACCCAGACATGTCGCGCAAACACACTCAGATGACACACAAACATTAGAAGCAGACAGTAAAGAGACGAGACATGTCTACAGAACCGCATGACGGGTGAAAAAAGAAAACAATAAGAGTCTTATTTGAGACTTACCGTTGTCGCCAGGGCAACAGTAGCTGTCCGGGTCTGACTCATTGTGGTAGTAAAGGTCCATGGCCTGAAGGGAGGAGAACCTTAGCGTTAGTCAATGAAAACAACATTGTGATGATGCACTCTAAATGGTTTGCCTGGTGATGCAATAAGTGACACTCACAGCAGCTAACACATTCTGCTAATGAGTCCAACCCTGCCAATCCAGTTTGAGTGGAGGGATTATGGGATGTTGTGGAGACAGAGCAGACATTGTGCTCAACAACAGCCCAGGAAAAGCAAAGAGAAATAAAAGCCCACGGACTTCTGCCAAGGACCAACTGCTGGTGGGTCACTGCCCCACTTAGCCCCATTGCAAGTGGACTGTAACATCTAAAGGTGAACCATAATAGAACCTAGAGTCACACCTTTATGCAAGTATGCACCAAAAAGTTTGCCGATAAACTACACTTCTATAAAGTTCAGTGGAATATGGTTGTATTTCCTGGTTCTAGTCACGACTCGAGAAGCAGCAGCTCGTTTAGAGCAGTGTTTTTCATCCTTTTTTGAGCAAAGGCACATTTTTTTAATTGAAAAAATGCGGAGGCACACCACCAGCAGAAAACATTAAAAAATGAAACTCAGCAGCCGATATTGACAGTAAAAAGTTGCTCTCGCAATTGTTGGATATGAATTCAAACCATAACCAAGCATGCATCACTATAGCTCTTGTCTCAAAGTACGTGTACTGTCATGACCTGTCACATCACGTCGTGACTTATTTGGAGTTTTTTGGTGTTTTCCTGTTTCCTGTTTTGTTGTTGATTGTCATGTCATGTACGGATGTACTTTGTGGACGCCGTCTGCTCCACACGTTGTAAGTCTTTGCTGTCGTCCAGCACTCTGTTTTTGTTTACGTTGCAGCCAGTTCAGTTTTAGCTTTGTTTTGCATAGCCATCCCTAAGCTTCAATGCCTTTTCTTAGCGGCACTTGCCTTTTGTTTATTTTTGGTGTAAGCATTAGACACTTTTTTAGCTGCACACTGCCTCCCGCATATTGTGATCACCACAAACCATGTTCCCGACATCTACAAAGCAATTAGCTACCTGCTGCCACCTACTGATATGCCGAGCTCTAGACAGTACAGACACTCAACAACGGCACATTTGCGGATTATAATTACTGGTTTGCATAAAATAATTTTAACCTAATTAGGTGAAATTACATAATCTCCCATGGCACACCAGACAATATCTCACGGTATGCTAGTGTGCCGCGGCACAGTGGTTGAAAAACACTGGTTTAGAGAACGCAGAGAGAAAGCTGTTACCGTAGTCTAACCTACGGGAGACAAAGGCATGGACTAGTCTTTCTAAATCGGCTACTATTCCTTTGATTTTGGCAATGTTTTTTAGGTGGTGAAAAGCTGCTGAGCGGATGTTATTGAATTAAAGTGGTTGTCAAAGTTTAAGATAACTAACTTCAGTCCTGCAGTTTTTGCTTGATTCTGCTGACTAACTTACCAACAAACTAACAGAAGAACAAACTAAAAACGCAGAGCCTGAAAATTTGCACAATCCTGCATTGAAGTTGATAATGTTTACCTCCAGTCCTGGAGGTGACAGTAATGTGTATTACAAAATGCTTGACAACTACCAAATATTCTATATATTGTTTTCATCATCAAACAATAACAAAAAAATCATGCATCCACCATTCGAATTTAGACTAAAATTTTGTATAAATCTTTTTTTTGTTTGTTTACATTTGTTGATTGGATTTTTGACATACCCAGTCCAGAAATAAAATTTTTTCTCCCCCAAACAAGTAACTCACAAAAATTATATTTAAAATAAAATACAAATAATAAACTAGAAAAAAAACATGTATCAGTCAAATAAGTTCAGGTAAATATTGACATGAATCCACAGACAACTGAAATCCTGAATGTCCAGCAATACACAAAAGCAGACAAAAGGCTCATCAATTATATACTATTCAATCACTTTTCAACGGGGTCTAAATTTGACAAATTCCCATAGAAATCTAACAAGTGTTTTTTGCGTAATGATACAAACTGGCTTACAAACCGAACAAAAACTACTTAAGGGTTGAGGAAAAATACACACTTTTAATATTGATTAATCAACAAGTTGACAGCAATAATGTTACACTCCAGTCCTCAAGGTGTCGCTAGTGCACATTACAAAGTGGTTCACAACAGCTAAACAACTAAAGGAGAAATAAACATGTCTGCTATGTTGTTTATATTGTATCCTTCTGAGTGTCTTCTGCAGTATTTGTTTTTGGTTTATACCAGGGGTGTCAAACGTACGGCCCGAGGGCCGGCTCAGGCCCGCAAACAGGTTTTATCCGGCCCGCAGGATGAGTTTGCTAAGTATAAAAATGTACCTGAAATATTTGAAAGAAAGAAACTGATGTTCTAAATGTGTCCACTGGATGTCGCAATAGCAATTCTTTGTATCTTTGTAGATGATGCTACATATGTACAAAATAAACCACATGATGTTAGTACATCAGTCGAGGAAAATTATCAAACTACATAAATGACATCTTGTAATTTGATTTTGATATATTTTTTTTATCTTGATAGATTGAAAATTACCACCAATGAGTTGACTGATGAACATTATCACATCATTTATTCAGAAAGTATAAATAAAGACAAATAAAGATAGAATACTATTAACTGCAACATATAAGTGTAAAAAACTCCCAACAACATTATGATTTGTACATTTTCAGAATGTGTTTGTTCTATTTTTAAACAAAGAACACAATCTGATGTTGTCTTTATTTTTAAGTTATCGTGCCGTGATTTTACCACTTGGGAGTAGATTTTTCTCCATGTGGCCCCCGATCTAAAATTAGTTTGACACCCCTGGTTTATACAATTACATTTTTTGGAAAAAAATTGCAAAACACATATGTTCTGCACCAAAACTAGGGCATTGTTTTTTTGTGCGTAAAGGTCAAACATAAACAGCCAACCACGATTATGAAAACACAACCTCACCTTGACTAAATGCAGGCCAGTCCCACCAGGGACTGGGGGGACTGGTGGGGGGGCGGGGGGGATATGGTATTTTTTATTTATTTATTTTTTCATAAAAAAAGTACAATCGTGTGCTTACGGACTGTATCCCTGCTGACTGTATTGATCTATATTGATATATAATGTAGCAACCAGACGTTAAAGAGAAACACAAGTTCTTAGACAAGTTGTGGGTGTGCAGCGGTGCATGTGTGTGTGTACCAGCCCTCCTGAATCAGCATTCTGCAAGAATAAGCTGCAGCATTTTGACCCAGACTGGTTCCTGACCCACTTTCAGGCCCGATTCCCACCTGATGTGCTTTAATGAAGCTGCGTTGCCAGGGCGACCCTGCGTTAAATCACTTCCCAGAAAGTGGCGAGAGGGGCCCCCTGACGCTGCGCCACGTGAGGGATGCCGTATCGGTGAGGCCATGCAGGATCGAAAGTAATCTGCCTGGCGACATCGGTGAACCTTTTATTTGCCCTTCGCGTCTATTAATCTCTCACATCTGTTTTTTCCTTGTACTTACATTTTGAATGTTCACATAACAGTGTGGCGAGCATGTGACCATTATTTCAGGAGTGGCAGACAGAAGATACATAAGTCTGCCCCACATTGACTCAGCCCTCGCAGTTATCGCGGCTCAGGAATTTCCAGATGCTCTGTCACGACACACATTAGTTTCAAGACGTCGCTGTCACTCAGGATCTTCTCAAAAGAGACAGTCGGCTCCAATCTAGTCCGTCTGAGCCGACCTTTTTCTGCTCTTTCTTATCTCAACATTTACTATTCTCAAAGGGAGACAAGCTGAGACATGTCGTTTGAACAAGTTGTTGACAAGTTCTCAGGCCGTGTTTTTGTAACATCCAATTTGAAGACATTTGTGGCGCCCCCTATGGGTTGTGGTCAAAATGCTTTAGACAACATGTAATACAAATAGCCTTAATTAAAGGCCTACTGAAACCCACTACTACCGACCACGCAGTCGGATAGTTTATATATCAATGAGGAAATCTTAACATTGCAACACATGCCAATACGGCCGGGTTAACTTATAAAGTGCAATTTTAAATTTCCCGCTAAACTTCCGGTTGAAAAACTCCTTTGGATATGACGTATGCGCGTGACGTAGCCAGTAGAACAGAGGTATGGCTCCCCCATTGAGGCCAATACAAAAAGCTCTGTTTTCATTTCATAATTCCACAGTATTCTGGACAGTGTTGGTGAATCTTTTGCAATTTGTTTAATGAACAATGGAGATTGCAAAGAAGAAAGTTGTAGGTGGGATCGGTGTATTAGCAGCTGGCTGTAGCAACTCAACAAGAGGACTTACTTGGATAGCACACGCGCTAGCCCATGCTAGCCACCAACCGATGCTAGCCGCCAACCGCATCTGTGATCGGGTGAAGTCCTTCGTCGCGCCGTCGATCGCTGGAACGCAGGTGAGCACGGGTGTTGATGAGCAGATGAGGGCTGGCTGGCGTAGGTGGAGCGCTAATGTTTTTATCATAGCTCTGTGAGGTCCGGTTGCTAAGTTGCTAAGTTAGCTTCAGCGTCGTTAGCAACAGCATTGTTAAGCTTTGCCAGGCTGAGAATTATTAACCGTGTAGTTACATGTCCATGGTTTAATAGTATTGTTGATCTTCTGTCTATCCTTCCAGTCAGGGATTTATTTATTTTGTTTTTATCTGCATTTGAGCCAGATGCTATCACGTTAGCTCAGTAGCTAAAGAGCTTCGCCGATGTATTGTCGTGGAGATAAAAGTCACTGTGAATGTCCATTTTGCATTCTGGACTTTCATTTTCAAGAGGATATAGTATCCGAGGTGGTTTAAAATACAAATCCGTGATCCACAATAGAAAAAGGAGAGAGTGTGGAATCCAATGAGCCAGCTTGTACCTAAGTTACGGTCAGAGCGAAAAAAGATATGTCTTGCACTGCATTCTAGTCCGTCACTCTAACGTTCCTCATCCACGAATCTTTCATCCTCGCTCAAATTAATGGGGTAATCGTCGCTTTCTCGGTCCGAATCGCTCTAGCTGCGTTGAAAACAATAGGAAAATATGAGGAGGTGAACAACTGACTACGTCACGCTACTTCCGGTAGAGGCAAGGCTTTTTTTTATCAGAGACCAAAAGTTGCGAACTTTATTCTCGTTGTTCTATACTAAATCCTTTCAGCAAAAATATGGCAATATCGCGAAATGATCAAGTATGACACAGAATGGATCTGCTATCCCCGTTTAAATAAAAAAAATTCATTTCAGTAGGCCTTTAAAGGGGAATTGCACTTTTTGTGTAATTTTGCCTCTCATTGACAATCCCTGTGCACAAACCCCAAAACCTGTGAAGTTGGCACATTGTGTAAATCGTAAATAAAAACAGAATACAATGATTTGCAAATCCTTTTCAACTTATATTCAATTGAATAGACTGTAAAGACAATATGTTTAATGTTTTTTTTTGTGCAAATAATCATTAACTTAGAATTTAATGGCAGCAACACATTGCAAAAAAGTTGGCACAGGGGCATTTTTACCACTGTGTTACATGGCCTTTCCTTTTAACAACACTCAGTAAACATTTGAGAACTAAGGAGACCAATTTTTGAAGCTTTTCAGGTGGAATTCTTTCCCATTTTTGCTTGATGTACAGCTTAAGTTGTTCAACAGTCCGGGGTCTCTGTTGTGGTATTTTAGGCTTCATAATGCGCCACACATTTTCAATGGGAGACAGGTCTGGACTACAGGCAGGCCAGTCTAGTACCCGCACTCTTATACTATGAAGCCATGCTGTTGTAACACGTGGCTTGGCATTGTCTTGCTGAAATAAGCAGGTGCGTCCATGATAACATTGCTTGGATGGCAACATATGTTGCTCCAAAACCTGTATGTACCTTTCAGCATTAATGGTGCCTTCACAGATGTGTAAGTTACCTATGCCTTGGCCACTAATACACCTCACAGATGCTGGCTTTTGAACTATGCGCCTATAACAATCCGGATGGTTCTGTTCCTCTTTGTTCCAGAGGACACTACGTCCACAGTTTCCAAAAACTATTTGAAATGTGGACTCGTCAGACCACAGAACACTTTTCCACTCTGCATCAGTCCATCTTAGATGAGCTTGGGCTCAGCGAAGCCTGCAGAGTTTCCGGGTGTTGTTGATAAATGGCTTTCCCGCCATCAGTGTGTGAATGTGTGAATGTGTGCGTGTGAATGGGTGAATGTGGAAAATAGTGTCAAAGCGCTTTGGGTTCCTTAAAAAAAAGGTAGAAAAGCGCTATACAAGTATGACCCATTTTGCATGGTATTTTAATTTTTCAATTTTGTATCCCTGCTGACTGTATTGATCTATATTGATATATAATGTAGGAACCAGAAATATTTATAACAGAAAGAAACAACCCTTTTTTGCGAATGAGTGTAAATGGGGGAGGGAGGTTTTTTGGGTTGGTGCACTAATTGTAAGTGTATCTTGTGTTTTTTATGTTGATTTAATAAAAAAATAAAAATCAAATAAAAAGTTTTTATTTATTTTTATTTTTTAAAATTTCTTGTGCGGCCCGGTACCCATCGATCCACGGATCGGTACCGGGCTGCGGCCCAGTGGTTGGGGACCACTGTGGTAGAGGGTTGTGTCAATAACGCGAGACGTTGGTCAACTTTAAAATTGTTTGCTCCCAGCATTTTTTACCTGAGGTGGATTTTCCTGAATCCATCATCTAAACAAAGAACACAAGTCTAGTGCTGAGTGCATCCCAGTGAGAGCAGACATTGTACGGTAAGTGATTGTTTTATTATGTTCGTAGTTTTTATTTGTTAATTACTACTTAGCAATACTGCTACATGATGCTTAGTGTTTCACAAGAGCTGGATCTGTGTATCACTCAGCTTCTAAAACTTGTAGATCATCCTCCGTACATTCAGGCTCAAAAACATAAGGTTCTGGATCATCATTTCTCCCAAAGTAGTCATTGTTGTCTCTCGCATGAAGTCTGCCATGATTAGTAATAGTTGCTGCTGTTGATGGAAATAGCGAAAGTTGTGACGTGCTCTGCACAAAACATCAATGCGCCACCAAAAAGTTCCGGTAATGCTTATAATGACCAAAATATATCAATATTGCATAAATAGTGTTATTACGGATGTGCCTGTTACTACATTACATATATACTTACAGCATGTATATAAAATTATAAAGTTTTGAAAACACTAATAGAAAAATACAATAGGGATGTACGTTATACCAGTAACACAATACTAATGAATCATATTCGGTACTATACTGCCTCTAAAAAGTACCGGCAGTCGTACCAAAATATTGGTATTGGGACTACACTAATATACACTACCGTTCAAAAGTTTGGGGTCACCCAAACAATTTTGTGAAATAGCCTTAATTTCTAAGAACAAGAATAGACTGTCGAGTTTCAGATGAAAGTTCTCTTTTTCTGGCCATTTTGAGCGTTTAATTGGCCCCACAAATGTGATGCTCCAGAAACTCAATCTGCTCAAAGGAAGGTCAGTTTTGTAGCTTCTGTAACGAGCTAAACTGTTTTCAGATGTGTAAACATGATTGCACAAGGGTTTTCTAATCATCAATTAGCCTTCTGAGCCAATGAGCAAACACATTGTACCATTAGAACACTGGAGTGATAGTTGCTGGAAATTGGCCTCTATACACCTATATAGATCCATCCATCCATCCATTTTCTACCGCTTATCCCTTATGGGGTCGCGGGGGGTGCTGGAGCCTATCTCAGCTACAATCGTGCACCAAAAACCAGACATTTGCAGCTAGAATAGTCATTTACCACATTAGCAATGTATAGAGTGTATTTCTTTAAAGTTAAGACTAGTTTAAAGTTATCTTCATTGAAAAGTACAGTGCTTTTCCTTCAAAAATAAGGACATTTCAATGTGACCCCAAACTTTTGAACGGTAGTGTATATTTTTATTTATTACGTGATTGTAACGCTTTATAGGCGGAATAGATCAAATCCCTGTTACCTTCATTGTTAGCTGACTCTTGCTAGTGTTTATTTACAATTTAGAATGCATCAAAGTCAAGACATGTATGTTCTTGTCTCACATAAGGATTTGTGAATGTTAGGCAAAATTCCGGAAAAAAAAGTGCAGTTCCTCGTTAAGGTTCTGTAACCATTAGATAAATGGTGAATAACTGATGGACAATTATTTGCCAAGTCTAAAGATGTGTTGCCATGTTTCTCAAACAATGTAGCTGAAATTTTACAAACACGTGCTTGTAGATCCTTTAAACGTGTGTATCTGATTTTGTGGTGATTCGGATAACCACCGCAGAGCTGGGTTGCCCAAACCTTTTGTCTCCAAGGGCCAAAGGGAAAATGTGCCAATGGGCCACGGGCCAAACAGCGGTTTTATGCATACAGTAGCAGAATGAGCGAGAAGTTCTACGCCATACTGCCATATACTGTATACTGTTGGGTAGTGGAGATTGTCACGGTCGATAGATAGCAACTAGTTAGTCTACCCCAGGGCAGCTGTGGCTATGAAAGTAGCTTACCACCACCGGGTGTGAATGAATGATGGGTTCTACATGTAAAGCGACTTTGGGTACTTAGAAAAGCGCTATATAAATCCCAGGTATTATTATTATTATTATTATTAGTTAGTATTGCACACATGCCATCAATGATTGTGTGAGCTTGAAAGAGAATGAATATGTATTACATATGGGAAGACACCCTTTGGCCAAACCAAACAATTCTGCAGGGCGGATTTAGCCACGGGCACCACCTTGAGCTCTGTGAGAAATTTGAAGTTTAATGACGGCGCCACCATGTTGTTGATTTGTCAGCAAAAAAAGTAAGGTGGCAATAAATGCATCAATAATGAATAAAGCTAAATATGTATTGTACCAAAAATCACTTCATATTCTTTACTGCTCGCTAGTGTTACCACATCTGAGTTACTGTGTAGAAATATGGGGAAACAATTACAAAAGTACGCTTCAGTCACTAACGGTGTTACAAAAAAGATCAATTAGAATAATACATAATGTTGGATATAGAGAACACTCAAACCCTTTATTTAGTGAATCGAAAATATTGAAATTCCACGATATAGTGAACCTGAAAACAGCTAAAATGATGGACAAAGCAAACTATAACCTGCTACCCAAGAACGTACAACATTTCTTCTCAACAAAAGAAGAGAAATATATCTTTAGAGAAAAATGTAATTTAAAACATTTGTATGTTCCTCTCTGAGCTGCCACCTTACCGTGGTAGAGGAGTTTGCGTGTCCCAATGATCCTAGGAGCTATGTTGTCCGGGGGCTTCCATGCCCCCTGGTAGGTTCTCCCAAGACAAACAGGTCCTAGGTGAGGGATCAGACAAAGAGCAGCTCGAAGACTTCTATGGAAATACAAGAACCGAGACTCAGATTTCCCTCGCCCGGACGCGGGTCACCGAGGCCCCCCTCTGGAGCCAGGCCCGGAGTTGGGGCACGACGGCGAGCGCCTGGTGGCCGGGCCTGTCCCCATGGGGCCCGGCCGGGCACAGCCTGAAGAGGCAACGTGGGTCCCCCCTCCAATGGGCTCACCACCCATAGCAGGGGCCATAGAGGTCGGGTGCAATGTGAGCTGGGCGGCAGCCGAAGGCAGGGCACTTGGCGGTCCGATCCTCGGCTACAGAAGCTAGCTCTTGGGACGTGGAACGTCACCTCGCTGGGGGGGAAGGAGCCTGAGCTAGTGCGCGAGGTGGAGAAGTTCCGGCTAGATATAGTCGGACTCACTTCGACGCACAGCAAGGGCTCCGGAACCAGTTCTCTCGAGAGGGGATGGACTCTCTTCCACTCTGGCGTTGCCGGCAGTGAGAGGCGACGGGCTGGGGTGGCAATTCTTGTTGCCCCCCGGCTCAGAACCTGCATGTTGGAGTTCAACCCGGTGGACGAGAGGGTAGCTTCCCTCCGCCTTCGAGTGGGGGGACGGGTCCTGACTGTTGTTTGCGCTTACGCGCCAAACAGCAGCTCAGAGTACCCACCCTTTTTGGATTCACTCGAGGGAGTACTTGAGGGTGCTCCCCCGGGTGATTCCCTCGTTCTACTGGGGGACTTCAACGCTCATATTGGCAACGACAGTGAAACCTGGAGAGGCGTGATTGGTAAGAATGGCCGCCCGGATCTGAACCCGAGTGGTGTTTTGTTATTGGACTTTTGTGCCCGTCACGGATTGTCCATAACGAACACCATGTTCAAGCATAAGGGTGTCCATATGTGCACTTGGCACCAGGACACCCTGGGCCGCAGTTCCATGATCGACTTTGTAGTTGTGTCATCGGATTTGCGGCCTCATGTTTTGGACACGCGGGTAAAGAGAGGGGCGGAGCTTTCTACCGATCACCACCTGGTGGTGAGTTGGCTGCGATGGTGGGGGAGGATGCCGGACAGACCTGGCAGGCCCAAACGCATTGTGAGGGTTTGCTGTGAACGTCTGGCAGAGTCTCCTGTCAGAGAGAGTTTCAATTCCCACCTCCGGAAGAACTTTGAACATGTCACGAGGGAGGTGCTGGACATTGAGTCCGAGTGGACCATGTTCCGCACCTTAATTGTCGAGGCGGCTGATTGGAGCTGTGGCCACAAGGTAGTTCGTGCCTGTCGTGGCGGCAATCCTAGAACCCGTTGGTGGACACCGGCGGTGAGGGATGCCGTCAAGCTGAAGAAGGAGTCCTATCGGGTTCTTTTGGCTCATAGGACTCCTGAGGCAGCGGACAGGTACCGACGGGCCAAGCGGTGTGCGGCTTCAGCGGTCGCGGAGGCAAAAACTCGGACATGGGAGGAGTTCGGGGAAGCCATGGAAAACGACTTCCGGACGGCTTCGAAGCGATTCTGGACCACCATCCGCCTCCTCAGGAAGGGGAAGCTGTGCACTATCAACACCGTGTATGGTGAGGATGGTGTTCTGCTGACCTCGACTGCGGATGTTGTGGATCGGTGGAGGGAATACTTCGAAGACCTCCTCAATCCCACCAACACGTCTTCCTATGAAGAAGCAGTGCCTGGGGAATCTGTGGTGGGCTCTCCTATTTCTGGGGCTGAAGTTGCTGAGGTAGTTAAAAATCTCCTCGGTGGCAAGGCCCCGGGGGTGGATGAGATCCGCCCGGAGTTCCTTAAGGCTCTGGATGCTGTGGGGCTGTCTTGGTTGACAAGACTCTGCAGCATCGCGTGGACATCGGGGGCGGAACCTCTGGATTGGCAGACCGGGGTGGTGGTTCCTCTCTTTAAGAAGGGGAACCGGAGGGTGTGTTCTAACTATCGTGGGATCACACTCCTCAGCCTTCCCGGTAAGGTCTATTCAGGTGTGCTGGAGAGGAGGCTACGCCGGATAGTCGAACCTCGGATTCAGGAGGAACAGTGTGGTTTTCGTCCTGGTCGTGGAACTGTGGACCAGCTCTATACTCTCGGCAGGGTCCTTGAGGGTGCATGGGAGTTTGCCCAACCAGTCTACGTGTGTTTTGTGGACTTGGAGAAGGCATTCGACCGTGTCCCTCGGGAAGTCCTGTGGGGAGTGCTCAGAGAGTATGGGGTATCGGACTGTCTGATTGTGGCGGTCCGCTCCCTGTATGATCAGTGTCAGAGCTTGGTCCGCATTGCCGGCAGTAAGTCGGACACGTTTCCAGTGAGGGTTGGACTCCGCCAAGGCTGCCCTTTGTCACCGATTCTGTTCATAACTTTTATGGACAGAATTTCTAAGCGCAGTCAAGGCGTTGAGGGGATCCGGTTTGCTGGCTGCAGGATTAGGTCTCTGCTTTTTGCAGATGATGTGGTCCTGATGGCTTCATCTGGCCAGGATATTCAGCTCTCACTGGATCGGTTCGCAGCTGAGTGTGAAGCGACTGGGATGAGAATCAGCACCTCCAAGTCCGAGTCCATGGTTCTCGCCCGGAAAAGGGTGGAGTGCCATCTCCGGGTTGGGGAGGAGATCTTTCCCCAAGTGGAGGAGTTCAAGTACCTCGGAGTCTTGTTCACGAGTGAGGGAAGAGTGGATCGTGAGATCGACAGGCGGATCGGTGCGGCGTATTCAGTAATGCGGACGCTGTATCGGTCTGTTGTGGTGAAGAAGGAGCTGAGCCGCAAGGCAAAGCTCTCAATCTACCGGTCGATCTACTTTCCCATCCTCACCTATGGTCATGAGCTTTGGGTTATGACCGAAAGGACAAGATCACGGGTACAAGCGGCCGAAATGAGTTTCCTCCGCCGGGTGGCGGGGCTCTCCCTTAGAGATAGGGTGAGAAGCTCTGTCATCCGGGAGGAGCTCAAAGTAAAGCCACTGCTCCTCCACATCGAGAGGAGCCAGATGAGGTGGTTCGGGCATCTGGTCAGGATGCCACCCGAACGCCTCCCTAGGGAGGTGTTTAGGGCACGTCCGACCGGTAAGAGGCCACGGGGAAGACCCAGGACACATTGGGAAGACTATGTCTCCCGGCTGGCCTGGGAACGCCTCGGGATCCCCCGGGAAGAGCTGGACGAAGTGGCTGGGGAGAGGGAAGTCTGGGCTTCCCTGCTTAGGCTGCTGCCCCCGCGACCCGACCTCGGATAAGCGGAGGAAGATGGATGGATGGATGGATGGATGTATGTTCGTACAACACTTGAGACCTTCAGTATATCAGTTAGTGGAATTAAATTATAGAATGGATCAAGCAAAGAAATCAAACTATATACTAATATAATCCAATTTAACAAACTGTTTAAACTTAAAGTGTTTACAAAGTACAAAGAAGAAGAACCATGATAAACATTCTGAATTTATTGATAATTTTTATTTATTTTACAACATGAAATACAACTTACTTCACTAATTAGTATTTATTTTTTAAAAAAATGTTATGTTATTATTTATGCAGT